>NC_133617.1:25621096-25762541 GCF_048593235.1 Sminthopsis crassicaudata | reverse complement strand
CATTGAAATAGCCTCCAAGCCCAACACTGTCTATTATGCCATTTAGATATTAGAAAACTAAGGCACAGAGAAGTTCAGTGACTTTGCCAGCATCCCAGATGGGATTTGAATTCGGGATTTCCCAATTCCAGAACCAGAGCCCTCTCTACTCACTCTACTACATTGTCACTCCTTGGCAGCAAGGTGGAAGATTTCTGAGTCTGAGAAGGCCTTCAGAAGTCATCTAGTCTAACTTTCACATTGCTCATTGTGGAAGCTCCTAAGAGTTACTATGATAGAAGGGAGGGGAGGCAGGATCATGCCCTTGGGATATGAGTCGAAGGAAAAGTGAGAAGAGGAAGGCATTGAATGGGAAAAGAGATCTAGAGCCACCAGCTTTACTCCTTTGGAGAATATTCCCGGCTAAATCAAGAAAAGCAGCCCAAGGGCCCTAAGCAGCTTCCACAACTCATCAAGCCTGCTGGTCCCTGCTCTATAAATTAAGGGAAATGGACAAGGCCAGAGCTCCTTAATCTTTCCTGTGTCACTTTCTCCTTTGGCTCTCTGAAGAGGCTGATAGACCCTTTCTCGGAATCATGGTGGTTAGTGTTTCTGTTTTTTAAAGTAATTACAGGAAATGCTAAATTTCAACTAGATGTTAGTGAAAATAAAGATGGAAAATTTCCCTTTCCAAGTTCACAGAAATTCTGAAATCTATCCTCTGGCAGGGAGGGTTTGGGAACCCCAGATTAAGACCACCTGAATCAGACCATTAATAAGCTCTTTCGGGTCACAGCATTCTGGATTTAGAACTGAAAGACTTTAGAGACCATCTACTCAATTAGCTTCACTTTACAAATGAAGAAACCGAAACCCAGAAGTGAAATAATTTAGGATTCAAACCCACCATCTTAGACAGACATATCTTTTCCTCACTGTACCATGTTGTCTTTAAGCTTCAATATTCCCAATCCCAAATTTCCCATCTATTGCCTGAATTTAGGAAAGAGCTTGTTCAAACCATCCCATTGAATTGGCCATGTGATCATTAAGTAATCATTCAACCTGAGTGTCAAGTTCCTCATTCATAAAATAGTGATAATATATATATATATATATATGTATATATATATATATATATATATATATATATTATATATATACATATATATATATATATATATTAACCTCATAGGATTGTTGTAAGGATCCAATAGGATGCTATATATAATGTATTTTATTTTGTCTTTTTATATAAATATCTATTTGTCTGTCTGTCCATCTGTCTGATCATCCTCCTACACATTTATCCATCCATATATTCATTCATATCTATATATCTATCTCCTCATCCATCTTTCTTTTTATTTATCTATCTACTGATCTATCTTCTATCTATTCCATTTATCTATATCGTTATCTGTCTTCTGTCTATCTTTTGATCTATCTTTTGTCTATTCCATCTATCTATATAGTTATCTATCTTTTGTCTATTCCATCTATCTATATAGTTATCTATCTTTTGTCTATTGCATCTATCTATATAGTTATCTATCTTCTATCTATTTATCTGTCCACTGATCTGTCTTCTATTTCATCTATATAGCTATCTATTCCATTTATCTATCATTTATTTATCCACCTTAATGTACAGAGATCTTTTACTTTTTTTCTCAATTCCAAAAGCATTTTTAATAAATCTCTGTTGATTATCCTCCATTGACCTCAGCAAGCCCTGAATTCAAATCCTGCCTCTGATAGATGTGTGACTTTAGGCAAGTCATTTAATTTCTCAGTGCCTTAAACAATACCCCAAATATGAGGACATGACTATTTGTATTGGTCAGTCAGCCAATAAGCATCTATTAAGTGCCTACAATTTTCCTGGTACTGTGCTAAGCTCCAGGGATAGAAACAAAGGGAAAAGGGAGATTACTTCTTTCCCTGGAGGAACCCACATTCAAAACCCACATTCAAAAAGGGGAGGGCTACTTGTAAATAACTAGGTCCTTACAAGATACATAGAGTGTAAATGGAGGAAATCTCAAAGGGAGGGACACAAGCAGGGAGAGCAGCAGAAAATGTCTTTTCCAGAAGGTTGTGTTTGAGATGAACCTTAAAGAAGGCCAGGAAGGAGAGGAGGAGGAAGAGGAAGAGGAGGAAGAGGAAGAGGAGGAGGAGGAGGAGGAGGAGGAAGAGGAGGAGGAGGAGGAGGAGGAAGAGGAGGAGGAGGAGGAGGAGGAAAAGGAGAAGGAAGAAGAAGAAGAAGAAGAAGAAGAAGAAGAAGAAGAAGAAGAAGAAGAAGAAGAAGAAGAAGAAGAAGAAGAAGAAGAAGAAGAAGAAGAAGAAGAAGAAGAAGAAGAAGAAGAAGAAGAAGAAGAAGAAGAAGAAGAAGAAGAGAGTCTTTCAGGTGTGGGGATCAATAAAAACAATCAAAATTGAGAGATCAAGTGCTGTGTTTGAGAAACTACAAGAAAACCAGCATAGCTGAAATGTAAAGAAGAACCTTCTTAAACTGGAAGATCCTTACATCTCATGCTTAATCTTCAAGATTTTTTTAAGATTATGTTTTATGTCAATGATCTCCATCAGAAATAAAAATATCACCTGCCCTGAATAGCCCTGGCTTGCCCCTAACTCATTGTGTGATCATGAATCCCACCTCTGCCTCCTCTGAAGTGTGACCTTGTTCTAGTCGATTTCTCCAGATCCCTTTGCAGCTCAAGTTCTATGATTAAGATGGTAACTCAAAAGTGAAGATGGCACCAATCCCCACAAAAGGAATTTTGAAGCTATGAAGCTCTTATGTCCCCAGAAGGGTCAGGGACTCATCACTGCCAGCTTTTTATCCCTCTTCCAGGCACTCCTACATAGGAGCCTGCTCCCCACCCTGCTCCTGAACCTCCTCCTGACCTCTGATCATTTCTTCTAAGAGCTTCACTATAAATACACACTCAGTCACTTGCCTTGCTTGGCCAGCATCCTCCCTTCAGCCTCTCCCCACCTCCCCCCATCCCTAAAAACAGATGCCAGGTCACAATCAGACTGCAATTTGAGCTGCCCCAGGCACGCCGGGCACATTGACTGGCTGAGCACCATTTAGGGAGCCAGCTACCGCCTTGGCATTTCCCCAAGATTGCGATTATGAGTTAATGGGACATCAATTGGTTGTTAAAAAACACTAATTGACATTAAATAGGTGATGTTATCAGATAACTTACTGGAGCCACTCATTCTTTTCTTTCTCTTTTTTTTCTCCACTGCCACCATTATTTTTAAATGCTGGCTTTGAAGTGACTTTGGGCAAGTCAATCTATCAATCATCAATCCATAAACATTGGTTAAACACCTACTACATAACGGAGCATCGGAAGTCACTTGCTCTTTCCTAGCCTCAGTTTCCTCATCGGCAAAATGGGGTTGTAGTGGATCAGGTGATCTCCAAGATCCCTTCCAATTCAACCAATGAGCTAAATCCTCAGTAAAGTCCTCCTCTGATGCCCTTGGTGTGAGGTTAGGGATTAATGTTGTCCTTAGAAGTCTCTTTCAGCTAGGAGACCTTTTGGTTCTTGAAGATTTTGCCAGTGTAGCACAATATGGATCAGATCTTTCCAAGCTTGAGAGGCTTGGGGTATTGGCCTGGTGATGGAGAGTATTTGAATGTCTGTTATCTAAGTACCGAAATGATTAAGTTTAGAGAAGGAGGAAAAGGAGGAGAAGAGCATTTGTGCATGCTTTAAGGCTAGCAAAGCACTTTATGTGCTATTTCATTTGATCATCACAGCATCCCTGGGAGGCAGGGATTATTAATATTATCATAATATCTGTTTTACAGATGAGGAAACTGAGTCAAAAGTTAAGTAAGGTTGCCTCTTAATAATGCTGTGTGGAAGCCTAGCCTAGGTCTCAACACTGGAGTCTCCTGTCTCTCTCTGTCTGTCTCTGCCTTTGTCTCTGTCGGTCTGTCTCTCTCCTCTGTTTGTCTGTCTTTCTCTCCCACACACTGCTTCTTTCTTTTCTATCTCTTCTCTTCTCTTTCTGTCTCTTTTCTGCCTGCTCTGTCCCACAGCTAACAAATGTCTGAGGTCACATTTGAATCAGATTTTTCCTAACTCTCAGTCTATCAATCACTCTATGTGTAAAGTGCCCATCTAGAATCAAGATCTGGAAGAGACCTTAGAGTCCATTTCTTCTACTCTCCTTCATTTTTAAGATAAAGAAACCGAGTCACAGAATTTTAATTGACTAACCCGAGGTCATAGGGATCTGAAAAGCACTTCAAATATTATCTAGTCCTGCTTCTCAATGGTTCGGTGATCCAAGACAACCCCAATAAACCTTGGGTGGAAAATATCATCCAAATACAGAGAAAGAACTATGGAAACTCAATATAAACCAACACACAATACATTCACTTTTTTTTTCCTTTTTCTACTCTTATGTTTTTTTCTCTTTTGTTTTGACTTTTGTCTCCCAACATGATGTATAAGGAAATATGATTTTTTTTTTTAAAAAGAATGTACATCAGCAAAACAACTGTCTGGACATGTATACATATATTGTATTTAATTTATACTCTAACATATTTAACATGTATTGGTCAACCTGCCATCTGGGGGGGGGAGAAGGAGGGGAAAAATTAGAACAAAATGTTTGGCAATTGTCAATGTTGTAAAATTACCCATGCAAATATCTGGTAAATAAAAACTATTAAAATATATATAAAAATATATATAAAAATATATAACAAAAAATGTTTCTACGTGTAACTGAAGAAAATAAGAATTAAAAAAAGTCATCTAATTTGTCACAACATATACCCCTTTAATTTATATGTAATATATACATATATTTTAATCATATATATATTTTGTATGTATTAATTATATATTTAATTTATATTAGTGATATATATATATCATATATATATATATATATATATATAACACACACACATATATATATATAAAACACACACACACACATATATATACTATATAGGCTATACATAGACAAAATTTATATGTATGGTGCTCACATACACACATACATAAACAAACACAGAGGGCTCATCACTAGGCTTTTTTTTTTCTTAGTTCAAGAGGCAAAGCTGAATCCTAAAGAAAAGAGAACTGATGTCCTGGACAGCTCATTGATGTGGGGCTTTAAATTCTGGATGTCTTACAGTTTCCCTTCTCTCCTAACCAAGGCGGAATAATGAAATGTGTGTGCAGGACAATTCCTGAGTTAAGTACGCCATATAGAACCGGGAGGCAGAATCTATATAACAAGCTTGTCTGTGGAACAGGTATTAGGTTAAACGGCCATTGTTGCATGGGCCAAGTACTGCCATAGATTCAGCTGACTCCTGGTACTAGTGGACCGATTTCTTACTCTCTGGTTGGCCTCCCATGGGGAGCCAGCTTTTAAAGTGCAGTTGGGAAGAGATAGAGAGAAGGCAGTGGGGATGGGGAGATAGAGAAAATAAAAAGAGGGAAAAATAGAAGAGAAAGAGATAAGAAAGAAAAACTAAAAAGACAGGAGACAGAGCAGGCAGAAAAGAGACAGAAAGAGAAGAGAAAAGATAGAAAAGAAAGAAGCAGTGTGTGGGAGAGAAAGACAGACAAACAGAGGAGAGACAGACCGACAGAGACAAAGGCAGAGACAGACAGAGAGAGACAGGAGACTCCAGTGTTGAGACCTAGGCTAGGCTTCCACACAGCATTATTAAGAGGCAACCTGAGGCAGTCTCCCATGGGCTCAAAGGCTGCCTAGTACTACTGCCACCCCATCAGCAGGCTGAGAAGGAAGGGCGCCTGGGTGGGTGGAAGGCCCTAATGGAGGGGGGGGTGGATGGGAAGAGCTTGAAGGAGTACAGGAGCTGGCTGGTCCGACACTCTAATGAGGGTCCTCGGCACACTTAGGTCAGCTTGTTAGAAGGGATGAGCTGGCACCGGGAGGATGCGAGGAGCCACAGATGGAGACAGAGAAATGGCTCTTTGGGGGCCCTGGCGGTGCCTGTGTAAGCCCCAAGGGGGCCTGGGTGGCCAGGCTTCTCCTGCCCTCCTTCCCTCTTAAAACCCATTACCTGCCTTTGATTTCGGAGCTGGGAGTTGGGGAGATGGGAAGAAGGGAGGGGGCATCAGGGGGAAGGAAGAGCGTGTCTCTGTTCATTGGCTTCTGCCTTTATCAGCACAGGTCTGGTCCTGGGGATCAATGCCTCTGCCTATGGGTTTTAACCAGAATGTGGGCGCCAGGCTCACAACAGACCCTCAAGAGCTGGCAATCGAAGATCATGAAATATTCATCAGGTTGAATCTCCTTCGGGGAGCTGCGCAGACCCCGAAATGGGACTAAACAGCCTTCGTGAACTTGTAAAGGATGAATTGAGAGTTTGGTGGAGGAACGGAGAAAACAGACTGGAAGGAGGTGTCAGGAGAAAAATACTTAGATGAACCACTTAGGAAGAAAATACTACTATTAATAAGATTAATTACCATTTGCATTTTGAGAGGCAATTTGAAATAATGGATAGGACACTGAACCTACTCAGCTGAAAATCCGGGTTCAAATCCCTCCTTAGACACTTAGCTAGCTATGTGATCCTGATCAATTCATTTACTCTTCCTACGCCTCAGTTTCCTCATTTGTAAAAATAAAAACACTGGACTCGAATGTTCCGGCTCAAAATCTGTATGCCTAAATTCTGTGATCCTATAAAATTTGAGATTTGCAAAATACTGCCTATATATTTGATGCTTATTCACACCTACAATTTTTCTGAATAAGGAAAGTGAGGCACAAAGAAATTAAGTGATTTATGGAGAATTACACAACTAGTAAGCACAGGAGAAAGAATTTGAGCTCCTTTTTCAACACTCCTTCCTCCATAGGAAGCTGTCTTTTCTGAATTAAGTCAATCAGCATTTACTTAGTGTCTCCAGGCACTATGCTAAGTTCTAAGAGAGAATACACACACACACACACACACACACACACACACACACACACACACACACACACACATACACACACACACAAATAGTCTCTGCTGTCAAGGACTTCATGGTCTAAAGAAGAGAGAAATAATATTTAAATGATTATGGAGAAATGAGATACAAGAAAAATAATTTGGGGGAAATTCTATTTGTGTCCCAAGCATACAGTAGGTTTCCTTGGGCAAGTACACGGTGAGAAAGTCAATTCCCCCAAAGCCATCCCAGAACTCGTACTCATACCACCAGAAAAGAAAACGCCTCCATTGGGATGGTGGGAAAGCTGGCTGGATTTGAAATCAAAAGACCCAATTCTGAATTCTAGCTCTGAAATTTGTTCCCTCTGTGACCTTGAGCAGTTCAATGCCTCTGAACCCTTTATCTTCAAACCCAGTGGGTTGGATCCCAGCTCCCAAGCTATGGCTGTACTTGATAGAAACAATCAAACAATTCTGTTGTGTTTTCTTTTCCCTATGGTTGACTTTATCAAGGGATCCTCTATGCCCTCAGCCTAATAACAGGAATAACTGAATAATAGTTGTAATGACAATAACAGTCTAATAAGAATCAATCCAATTTCTATATCAGTTTACAATATCTATTACTTACAAAAACAATGGGTGGTAGACATCATTCTCCATCTTGCAGATAATGAAGCAAGCTAACAACAACTAAGATTTATAGAGCACCTACTATTTGCCAGTCCCTGTGCAATTATTATCTCATTTGATCCTTACAACAATTCAAGGAGGTAATGCTATTATTATCCCCATTTTTTTCCCTGAGGCAATTGGAGTTAAGTGACTTGCCCAGAGTCACACAGCTAGGAAGTGTTAAGTGTTTGAGGCCAGATTTGAACTCAGGTCCTTCTGACTTCAGGGCTGGTACTCCATCCACTGCACCACCTAGCCGCCCTTATTATCCCCATTTCACAGCTGAGGAAACTGAGGCAAATAGGGTAGAGTGATTTGGATAAGGTCACACAATAAGTGCCTAATACTGGAATTGAATAATAATAATTATAATGATGCTGATAAATAACACTTATATGACATTTGCCATGTGCCAGGCATTGCACTCAATGCTTTACAATTATCTCATTATATATTCACCACAACCCCGGGAGATAGATGTATCCTCATTTTACAGATGAGGAAACTAAGGCAAACAGAGATAAATTACTTTCCCAGGGCCACACAGCTAGTACTTTGAATTTGAACTCATGTCTTCCCAACTCTAGGCTCAGTGTTCTATCCACTGAGCCACCTAGCTGCCCCAAAAGAGAAATGATGTCTTATATTTAGAAATATAGGGAGGAAGAGCTTAGGAATTATAGGTCCAACCCTTTTGTTTACAGATGAGTAAAATGAGGCACAGAGATTTTACCCTCAAGGACAAACTTTCTTGAGGTCACATAGATTAACCTCGTAGTAAGGATTAAAACTCAGGTGTTCTGAGCTCCCACTGCTCCCTGTTGCACCACCTTAGTGCATCATAGAGATGGGATTCACCAAGTTTCCTGATTCCATATCTAAACTCAATGCTCCCTCACCACATTCATGCTTATTTTCTTCCCACTTCCTTAACCATTAAACTTATTTGCATCATTTCTAAAATGATTCCCCTTTTACTCAAAAAAACTGAAATTGAGAAATTATTTTCTAACTCCCATTCATTGCTCTTCTTCAAAATGACATCATGATCTCAGGGTCAATATACAGCGTTCCCAGCTGTGGCTGATCAGACCAACACTAGCTCTGAAGGCTGTACCATAGGCCAGGCACAAATAGTACATCCTAACTGCCATCATCCATTTGTAAGGAAAACAAGTGAAAGGTCAAAGTGAATGAATAAAATATTAATCAGCCTGAATTGTGAGAAAACACTAACAGGCCAGTTTTGAGAAAGAATCTTACTCAAAGAATGAGGGATCCAGGATGCTTCCCAAAGGGTTCAAAACAAAGACTGGACCCGTAAGAGAACCACCCACCAATCCTTTGCTTTCTGGAAGGGTCTGGGATTGGACTCAATGTCCTGTATAGCTTTGGAAAGAATAATTGACTAGCTGTGTGATCCTGGGCAAGTCACTTAATCCTAACTGCCTTAGCAAAAATAAATAAATGATTGAATAAATAAATAAATGGACTAGAGTTAAACCTCCATTGAAAAGGAGATTTTGATTAAATTAAATGTTGGTACCTCACATTCTTGGGGACATCTTAGTCCTACACATATGACTGAAACTTAGCATCATGCCTGAAATACAGTAGGTGCTTAATAAATGCTAAGGATAGATACCAAGGCTTGATAGGCATGGAGTGACCAACTGTTCTTTGCCTTTTCTTCCATAATCTTTCCCCATAATCCTAGCCATGGCCAGATACAAAGCCTTGCACACACACACACACACACACACACACACACACACACACACACACACACACTTTCCCTGGCTAATTATCAAATGATTGCTCTCTCCTCATAGGATCGACAAGGACCTTACGCAGCTTTCAGGAGGGCTATTCATGATCAATCAGCCGATCCCTAGGGCCGGAACATGGGACATGCGGTCTTTTTTCATTTCGTTTCATCAGAACGCTGGCCAGAACTATACGTAACTAAGGGGATAGACACCCACATAACACACATGTGTACAAACATGAGCCATGTATGAGTGTGCATACACACAACCTTAGGGATTGCCAAATGTGTGTGTACATACATACTTCACGTGGGGTGAGATTAATGGAGATTTCAGGTGTGACATTTGTAGGGATCATTTCACAAGTCCCTAAAATTAAAATATGGGCGCACGCCACAGTTTTCAGAGTTGTTAGAACATGATTAAAAGGGCTGGTATTAACAGCTGGAGGGGTGGGGAAAGGCCCCATACGAGAGGATTGGTCTAGAGTCTAGCCAGGAAAGCTAAAGACGTGGGCCAAGGCAAGAAAGGTGAGATTTCCAAGTACAGGGGGCCTCCAGGGCCAAAGTCCCTTGTGCTCTACATCTGGGATCCCTTCAAGTGAAATAAGGCCTTTCTGCTGTCTCTTGAGCAAAGCCATGCTCCAGGTGTTCCCCAGTGCAGACAGGAGCTAATCACAATATCAGAGAATCCCCTCCACAAAATGCAGGAAAAGTGCATCCAGCATTATCTCGAAGACTTCCTCTTCTGTCCCTCAAACGCTGTTAAATTTTTAGTGTGAACATTTATACCTCAGACATCACCAAAGTCAGTCACAGCTTGATTTATTGTTTTGTTGACTGTCTAGACATCAGAAAATGATGCAAAATAAAAGCAGGTTAAACTTTGAAATGTGCCATGAGGGCTTTTTCTCATATACATCTATTACATATATAACATATACTTGAGAAAGAACACTTATGTGCTTTAATTTCTCTTTGCCTCAGTTTCTTCATTTGTAGGTTTTCAGGAAAGGAAGTGGATAGAGTGGCAGACCTGAAATTAGGAAAATTCATCTTCCTGAGTTCAAATCCAGTCTCAGACACTTACTAATTGGGTGATCCTGGGCAAGTAACTTACCTTAGTTTTTTCCTCAGTTTCCTTTCCTGTAAAATGAACAGGAGAAGGAAAAGAAAAAAAAAATCCAAATGAGATCACAAAGAATCAGACATGACCCAAATAATACAATGACAGTAAGACAGAGACTGCCATTTTTTGCTCTACCTACTTCAGGAAATTGTGTGATACTCAGATTTGGACTGCTTGGTCCTAGTGGGCACAAGGAAGTTCTAGAGAGACAGAGAAGATTTTTTAGGTTCATGGTTTTAGAACTAGTGGGGTCCTTCAAGGACCACTAATCCCAAGTCTTATACATTAGCCAACCGAGGTACAGGATGGAGGAATTACTTTCCGAAGACCGTACACTCAGACTCCCCGCCACACCCCACAAAAGCAAGAAGGAGCCAGTGAGGAGCATGGGTCCTGGGCTTCTGCTTTAATGGTCTCTGAGTGAAAGGAGCTCCCCAGGAGCCATGGATAATCAAGATGACTCTTATTGGCCATGGGGCCATTTGCTTAATGAGCCCAGAGACGCCAGAGCTGAGGCTGCAGCCGGTGTTAAATGAGCAGAGAGGGCCATCGGAATGGACTGACTCTAGTGTAAACTGCCTTAAGTGTCTGCTTATTAAATCACATCACCACTCGGAGTCTTCCCATGACCACACTGGGACCGTCGGCCATGAGGCTGACTCAAGGCCTTCCCCTGGGAAAGGGGCTCTGTCTCTACTCCGGAGGACGTGCCGCCAGAGAAAAAGGCAAACAATGGGCCCCAGCAAAGGCAACTCAGCCTCAATGGCCCTTAATAGTGGAATGAGAGCTGGAAGGTGGAAAAGTCCAAATTGGGAGGGGTCTGAGAACCAAGAATATCAGAATTTCGAGGGGGTCTTTAAAAAGGAGGTGTCAGGGCTAAGAGATGCCTTAGAACAGAGAATGTCAGGGCTGGGAGGTGCCTTAGAACAGGGGATGTCAGAGCTGGGAGGGGGCTTAGAACAGGGGATGTCAGAGCTGGGAGGGGGCTTAGAACAGGGGATGTCAGGGCTGGGAGGGGACTTAGAACAGGGGATGTCATGGCTGGGAGGGGCCTTAGAACAGAGGATGTCAGGGCTGGGGGACCTTTAGAGATCATTTAGTTCAATCACTCCATTTCACTGAAGCAGACGTTGTAACTCTTCCCTTACCTAGGCTCAGAATTGGGGACTTTCTCACCAAGCCCTGTTCGGTCTGAGGTCCTGCTGAACAATATTCACCATCCTCCAAGCTAATGTTTTCACAGCACTTTGAGGTTTATTAAGAACTTTACAAATGTCCTCTCATGTGATCCTTACAATTGTCCTGGGAGGTGAGCGCTATTATTATTCCCATTTTACAGAAGGGAGAGGAAATACAGATTGTCACTGGCCCAAGGTGATACTGCTGTTAAGTATCTCAGGCTTTATTTGAACTCAGACCCTCCTATCTCTGGATCCAGTACTCTTATCTATTATGACACCTAATAATAACAACTTTTCTGTAGCACTTACTATGTGCTAAATGCCTTACAATTATTATCTGCTGTCATTCTTACAACAAAACAGGGAAGTAGGTGCTTCATTTTACAGTTGAGGAAACAGATTTGGAGGAGAACTCAAGAGTCAATTAATCTGCATGATAGGATGACTAGAAGAGTGATTTTTCAGGCTGCTGAGGGTGCCATAACGCATGGGGTGCTTGGTCCGGAGCCAGGAGGACACATCATCTTCCTGAGTTCAGATCTGATCTTAAATTCCAGCTGTGTGACCCTGGGCATGTCACCTAATGTTGTTTGCCTCAGTTTCCCCACCTGTAAAATAAGCTGGAGAAGGGAATGACAAACTACTCCAGTATCTTTGCAAAGCAAACCTCAAATGGAGTCAGAAAGAGTCAGATATAACTGACAAATGACTGAACTACAATCATAACATGGTGATTTTTTTTGGTTATTTTGAAAATCTCATCATGCAGGGGCCAAAATGCTCAATTTCAGTTCTGGGCATTGCATTTTAGAAAGGACAGGGTAAAGCTAGACAAGCTCCCAAGAAGGGCAGTCAAGGTGAAGAAAGACTTCTAAGAATAAGAGGTTTGGTTGGAGGAACTCAGAATGAGGGAAATAACGGGGAAATGAGAGTTATTGTACAGGAA
Source organism: Sminthopsis crassicaudata (assembly GCF_048593235.1). Classification (NCBI taxonomy): domain Eukaryota; kingdom Metazoa; phylum Chordata; class Mammalia; order Dasyuromorphia; family Dasyuridae; genus Sminthopsis; species Sminthopsis crassicaudata. The sequence continues at coordinate 25,749,890 of NC_133617.1, read as the reverse complement.
TCAAAGCTTTTTATTTAGAAGAGAAATTAGACTTGTTCTGCTAGGCCCTAGGGGCAAAATTAAGCCAGAAAGTTTTAAAGGGCAAACCCAAGTGGGATAGAAGGAAAACTTCTCTCCTCTTAGAGCTGCCCAGTGGTAGAATGGGTGCCCTGTAGAGAGAGCAGCTCTCTTTGTGCTGGACCCATTCAAGCCTGCCCTGTCTTTTTATTTTTCACTTAAAGCTCTCTATAATCTGACTCCTACTCACTCTCCAAACCATTTGCACATTCTTTCCCCTCCTACTTACTGCATACCAGCCACTGATCCATTTGCTGCTCTCTGTATATGACATTCCACCTCTGTGCTGTCACACACTCTTCCCCCTGCCTGGAATGCTCTCCCTCCTAAATTTGGACCAATGATACTAACTCCTGGCTTCCGTTTAAGTTTGGTTCAGATAATATATATAATATAGTAATATAGTCTTTTCTGATTTCCTCCCCCCACCATGCATTGTTTGTGCTTCACCCCAGTGTATTATTTAGTATATACTAAGTATATATTTTAGGTCAATTTATCCCTATACTCATTTCTTCTCCCTGGAGGGCTGACTCTAATTTTTTTTTTATCTTTTCTTTTTAAACAAACAAAAAAAAATCAATAAACATGAAGTTTTTCACACATGATGATCCAAAAAAGAAAGTTTCCTATGAAATTATGGGTGTTTATTACATATAACTGTAGGTATGTATCTGTGTGTATGTATGTGTGTATAGTATTACCGTTTTTTAAATTTTTCATAATTATATCTTTTTTTTTACAAGATATGTGAATGGGCAATTTTCCAGCAAGGTTGCTGAACCTTTTGTTCTACTTTTTCCCCTCCTTCCCCCCACCCCCTCCCCGGGATGGCAGGTTGAACACTACATGTTAAATATGTTAAAGTATATGTTAAATATAATATATGTATACATGTCCATAAGGTTATTTTGCTGCACAAGAAGAATTGGGCTTTGAAATAGTAGTATAACCATGTTTAATGTGTTAAGTAGGCAGAAAGCATATATTATATGTTTGTGTATTCTTCCATTTCCTTCTTTTTCTTTCTTCTTTCTTTTCATCTCTGTCATTCTAATCCATTCTCCCTTCCCTACGATTCTCCTCCTCTCTTAAAAAAATGCAAACTCTCCCTTGTAAGAAATAAGAAAAAACAAGCAAAACAATTCATACATTGATATATAAGGAGACTTTTTTTTTTAATTTTTTATTTTATTTTATAATTATAACATTTTTTTGACAGTACATATGCATGGGTAATTTTTTACAACATTATCCCTTGCACTTACTTCTATTCAGATTTTTTCCCTTCCTCCCCCAACCCCCTCCCCCAGATGGCAGGCAGTCTTATATATGTTAAATATATTACAGTATATTCTAGATACAATATATGTGTGTAGAACCAAATTTTTTGTTGCACAGGAAGAATTGGATTCAGAAGGTAAAAATAACAGTTTACACTCATTTCCCAGTGTTCCTTTTCTGGATGTAGCTGATTCTGTCCATCATTAATCAATTGGAATTGGATTAGCTCTTCTCTATGTTGAGGAAATCCACTTCCATCAGCATACATCCTCGTACAGTATCATTGTTGAAGTGTATAATGATCTCCTAGTTCTGCTCATTTCACTCAGCATCAGTTGATGTAAGTCTCTCCAAGCCTCTCTGTATTCCTCCTGTTGGTCATTTCTTACAGAGCAGTAATATTCCATAACCTTCATATACCATAGTTTACCCAACCATTCTCCAATTGATGGACATCCATTCATCTTCCAGTTTCTAGCCACTATAAAAAGGGCTGCCACAAACATCCTGGCACATACAGGTCCCTTTCCCTTCTTTAGTAGTTCCTTGGGGTATAAGCTCAGTAGTAGTACGGCTGGGTCAAAGGGTATGCACATTTTGATAACTTTTTGGGCATAATTCCAGATTGCTCTCCAGAATGGCCGGATTCTTTCACAACTCCACCAACAATGCATCAGTGTCCCAGTTTTCCCACAGCCCCTCCAACATTCATCGTTATTTGTTCCTGTCATCTTAGCCAATCTGACAGGTGTGTAATGATACCTCAGAGTTGTCTTAATTTGCATTTCTCTGATCAATAGTGATTTGGAACACTTTTCATATGAGTGGAAATAATTTCAATTTCATCATCTGAAAATTGTCTGTTCATATCCTTTGACCATTTATCAATTGGAGAATGGCTTGATTTCTATAAGGAGACTTTTTAAAAAATTATATATTGTATATTATATTAAAATTATATATTGTATATTATATACATATATATTATATTATCCACATGTGTATGTATATGTATATGGCTATGAGGAAACAGAGACAAAGACACAGAGACAGACAAAGAGACATTGGGAGGGGGAGAGAAAGAAAGAGACAGAGACAGAGAGAAAGGCCTTAATCTGCATCTTTAACCCATCACCTCCCCTCACTGTCAAGAGGTAGGAAACATAGTTCCTTCTCAGTCTTCTGAAATCAATCGGTCTTTCAGTAAACATTAAGTGTCTACTGTGTGGCAGGTAATGTGCTGAGCGCTAGGATTACATCTATGAAAAAAAAAAAGACAAGTTCATGGACTTCTGGAGCTTATGTGTTAATTATAATCTAATCAATTCACAAGTTTTGTCAAGCACCTGCTTCTTGCCAGGTATAGTGCTGAGCTCTTGAGACACAAAAATAAAGTATGTGATAATCCCTCCAAGGTTGGTAATCACTTTATTAAAGTTCTTAAATGTTTCAAACTTGTTCCCTAAGAGCGTTTGTGGTCACTCTGCTCTAGTTCTGCTCACTAAGTTTACAGAAGTTTTTCTAAGTATCTCTGAATCCCTCTCATTATCATTATTTCTTAGAACACAATACAATAATATCCTATAATATCCAAATACCTTAATTAGTTGGCTGATTCAGTTTTGTTTTTCCATCCTCAGTGTCCAGGTCAGTTCCTGGCTTTACTAATCACTTAAATAGATGTTTAATAAATATTTATATTTATTTGCATTTATTTATATATATTCTTTTTTATTTTTAAAATGCAAGTATTTTATTACTTATTTATATTATTATTTATTATTAATATAAATTAAATTTATTTTTATACAAATATTTATATAATACATGACTATTTATAGCAAATGCCCTTCAATGGGGGAATAATACACAAAGGATAAACATGATTGTGATACAATATTATGTTGTAAGAAATAAGAAGTCGAGTGATTTCATTAAAACCTAAAAAGACTTATATGAACTGATACATAGCGAAGTGAACAGAACCAGGAGTACACTGTACATAGTAACAGCAATATTGTTGGGTGAAGAATTGTGATCGACTTGACCATTCTCAGCAATATGATGATTTAAGACAATCCCAAGGGACTAAGGATGAAGCCTTCTATCTGCCTTCAGAGAAAGAACTCAGAGTGTTTGAATTACAGACTCAACAATGGTCTTTTTCACTTTCATTTTTTTTATTTGAGTCTTCTTGTACCAAAAAAAAAAAAAAAAAAAAAACCTAGAATGGAAATTTATTACATAATTGTAAATATATAAATAACCTACATCTAATTATCGTCTTGGTGGGGGGAAGAGGGAGGAATAGAATTTAGAATTCAAAACTTGAAATAAAAATGTTTTAAAAATAAATATTTACAAAGGAATTAATGAACTGCCAATTGCCTCCCTCTTTCTCTGTTAAATTCCCATCAGCTCCAGGACTTAAGGAAGATCAGGATGGGAAGGCACTACAGGGTCTTGGGCATAAAGATTATATTACTAGTTTTATATATAACTATATATATATAACTATATATATATATATATATATATATATATATATATATATATATATATATATATAACTAAATAACTATATATATATATATATGTAACTAGTATATAGGTTTTTTATAACTAGTTATTATATTATTAGTTTTTTTTCATAAATTTTCCCCATTCTCCCTTTGGATGGAATTGCCCTGGTTTGGGCTTGTTTGTTTTTTCTTTCTTTTTTTTTCCCTAAGAAAAGGCCTGGATTTTGGGGTGGTACTGGTCGGATGTGCTCAGGTCAAAGAGAAGAGAGGGGTGTCTCAAATGGAAAACAAACTTGTAGTAAATCAATAGTCTCACTTCTTCCTTATAATTGTCAAGGATTCTTCTTTCCTCAGTCCAAGAGATGGGCAGAGGCAGGAATAGAGGGGGGTCCTGGGATTGTCATGACCTCCCAAAGAAACCCAGCAGGAAACCAGTGATAGCAATCACCATCCCACCCCCACAATGGCCTCAAATTAGCCAACCTTCCCTGACCCAGGAGGGCCAGAGGTGAGCATCTCAAGGCTACAGGGCAGCCAGAGGAGGAAGTATTGGAGCGCCCTATTTCCTCTCCCCTGTCTGCCTCGAGGGCCCAGTGGAGAGCTGAGGAGTCCGCAGCTGGGGTGGCAAACACCTGAACCCTCTTGTCTAACAGAGGTTTGCTTATTGGGAAGATCTGCAAAGTGTTAGTGAGCCCAGGGCTGGTGAGGGAAGGAGGGCAGGGACAGGCAGCAGGGAGGAAGTGCCTGTTACTGGGGGCTATTGAACAATCAGGAAGGGTGAGGGGTGATCCCCCCGTGGAGGGAAGCCACGTGCTCATCAAGCTGGATCTCTGGAGATTCTGGTGGTCTCCAGGAAGGAGAGGCCCCCGGGAGCGAGGAAGTCTCTACTCATAAGACAAAACAGCTTGTCTGTTAAATGTGGGGGGCCAAGGGGACAATCCGGCTGCCTCTGTGGGAGAGACGGAGGGGAGGGCGGAAGGGGAGACAAGGGGGGCAACTTTAGTAAAGTGGGAAGTCTGGGAAGCAGAGAGTTGAGTGTTTATTCTGTCATTAACTAGAAATGTTCACTTACAATGTCAGAGGGGGAAGGCCCTTAGAAAAGGGAAGGTATATATGAGGTCATAATTCTAAATCCAGAGATGAGCTTCCAGTCCATCAAATCTTGCTCTTTCAATCCACCAATGAGGAAGCAATGATCAAGTGGACTACAACCTACAACCACTTATCTAATAAGTGTCTGGGCAGGATTCGAATTCAGGTCGTGTTGTCCTAATCAGTGTCCCATCAAGCCCTTATCACATTGCCTGGCACAACAAAGTCATTGCTTAATAAATGTTGACTGACTGACATAATTTCCATTATATTATCTAATAGACTATCTGAATGAATCTCCTGTTGGATGGTAAGATCAGCTGTAGCTCACATCTTTAATATATACACATGTGTGTGCGTGTGTGTGTATGTGTGTGTATGTGTGTGTGTGTAATTGCATAAAAAATAAATACAAGATACATTTTCACCAAGAAAAGACAAACAGCTGGAGCAGGGATCAAGAATGGCTCCATGTAAGAAGTGGTGTATGAGATGAATTTTATGCTTTTACAATAATTGAGGCACAGTGGACATGGGAATGGATTTTAGGCATGGTGGACAGCCTGTACAAAGGCATAAAGGTGAGAGATTATCTTTTTAATGAGATAATAAAATTTACGAAACATTGTCCCAGTCATCCACATGGGGAAAACTAAATGGATAGAGTCATTCAGCCAAAAACATTTATAAAATACCTACTATGTGCCAAGGCACTGGGCTAAATGCTAGTTGTATAAAGAAAGTCCCCTCCCCAAGAAATGTACATTGTACATAATTGAGTTCACAAACGTACAGTTGTATGGAAAGTCCATTAAATTAGGGCATCGGTGTCTAAAGCTTTGTCAGACACTATAGCTAGATAACGAGCTGGTCGCAGAATCTAACAGGAGGAAAAGAGAGAAGGGGATTTTTCTTGGACAACTGTGTCCAGCTGTTCTTTGATGGAATGGCCTATGTTTTTAGAACCAAACCTCTCCCGTTGAAACTTCATGGTAAATTATAGAACACCATGTTCTTCAAAGAATCCAACTTGTCAGTGACATAAAGGGACAGTAAAGAGTGTAGGGATGAAGAGTGGATGGCGTTTTACCAAGGAATAATGATTCATATGTGAGAAGTTATATAAAACCAAGCTCAGACATCGAGGACATACATGAGCGGTAAGGCAAATCGGCCAGTCACGTAGCAAGAATGTGAAATAGCAGAAGGACAGATGGACTATTTCAGTTAGGAGTGGTTCCCAAAAATAAATAAATGGATGAATAGATTAATAAATAATTACATACATAAAACAACTGAGGGAAGACCTCCAGTGTGTTGGATAGATCTTCTATGAAGGTTTTATGACAAAGTAAGGAGGAAGTTTTGCATAATGGTCATGAAATCAGTAGGTTCAGATATGTACTGGTAGTGAGAACCTATACAAGTCAATTGTTTCTATGAACATTAACTTCCTTCTTTACAAAGTTGACTCAATAACTTTCAGAGAGCAGTTAGGTGCCTCAGTGGACAGAGTGCTTACCTGGGTTCAGGGAGACTCATCTTCCTGAGTTCAAATCTGACCCCAGATACTTGCCAGTTGTGTGACCCTGGGCAAGTCACTTATATCTGTTTGCCTCAGTTTCCTCATCTGTAAAATGAGCTGGAGAAGGAAATGGCAAACCACTAAAGTATTTTTTTCCGAGAAAATCCCAAATAGAGGTCAAAGAATTGGATATGACTGAAAAGAACCCAACAAAAACCTGAAAGGAACTTTTTGACTCTATGAGTGTGTGATCCTGGCATTATGCTCTCCCCTGGTCATAGAAGTATCTGATTCAACACAGTCACAGATCTACCAAAATGTTATGCTAGAATAGAAACAGTGTTGGACCTAGAATTGAGAAAGTCCTGAATTCAAATCCCATTTCTGACACCTACTAACTTTATGAGAATGGACAAATCACTTCATCAGCTTCAGTTTTCTGATCTGAGAAATGGGGATAATAATAATAACTGAAGTCCATCCTTCACTGAGATGTTGTAAAACTCAAATTAAATAATATAAATATAATGCATTTTGTAAGCCTTAAAGCCACAGTGCAAACGTCACCTAATATCCTTTACAAATTCTAAAACCAGTGGAGCATTTGAAAAGAATGGCATTCGAGAGCCAGGTACCCATGTGACCATGCTGCCACCTGGTGGTGAGGGCGTCTCTGAAGCTGTAGAATAAAGATGAATGAGTAACTTCAACTCTGAGTCTCCTGAGAATGGTGATAAATGACTGGCTGGGAGATAGGTCTGGAGAGAAGTTGAAAGGTCAGTTGTCAAAAGAATCAAGATGGCCCCTGAAGTGGCTCTCCAATGAGGATCAAAGACCATCAAAATCATAAGGGCCATTATGATTGTCCTTTCACTATAATATGGCTAATGAAGGCAAACATGGTGCCCTGGTAGAAAGAGAGCTGAACATGGAAGTAGAGATTTTAAAACTCTGCTCTCCTCTTTGTTACCCACGGAACCATGGGCAAACCATCAATATAGTTAAGTATTTGGTTTCCTCATCAAATGAAATATTTGTAAAGTACCTGGTGTATCATGGGTGCTTAATAAATGCATATTCCCTTTTCTTCCCTTCATCTGTAAAATGATTACCCATGGAACTATGGGCAAACCATCAATATAGTTAAGTATTTGGTTTCCTCATCAAATGAAATATTTGTAAAGTACCTGGTGTATCATGGGTGCTTAATAAATGCATATTCCCTTTTCTTCCCTTCATCTGTAAAATGATTACCCATGGAACTATGGGCAAACCATCAATATAGTTAAGTATTTGGTTTCCTCATCAAATGAAATATTTGTAAAGTACCTGGCACAATATGGGTGCTTAATAAATGCATATTCCCTTTTCTTCCCTTCATCTGTAAAATGAAAGAGTTGAATATATTGGTGGCAGAGGGCCCATTGGAAAAAAAAATACTGACAATGGAATCAGCAAACTGGTGTTCAAGTCTCCCCTTGCTTGTAATCAGCAAATTGCTTAGGTTCCCTAGGAGCTGGCCTAGATGGCTTGATATGTAACTCTGAGCCTATCACCCAACTTCTCAGTGCCCCGGGCAACTCTGTAAGATTATATATAAGAAGAAAAGCTCTCCTCAGTAGAGTCTCTGCATCTGAGAGTTCCCTCTAGCCATGAAATCAGAGCTCCAGTCCCTATCTCTTTGATTCTCTGTATCTCAGTTTCCTCATCTGTGGAATCAGCTGATTGTTTTAGGGGACCTCAGAGGATGTTTCCAATTACAGATCTATGAGCCTGGGTTGTACTGTTGTGACTCCGATAATAGCCAGGGAATCGTGATAGCTGTCTTCAGGTGGTAGAAGAAAGGTCATGCTCTGCTTGGCCCCTAAAGAGTAATGGACAGATGTGGCAAAGAGGTTCCTGGAGGCTGATTGTCAGGAAGAACTATGCCATAATGGGAGCTCTCCCAAAGGGGGTACATGGGATCCCTTGGGAGGTGATAAGTTCCCCCTCACTGGGAACCTTTAAGCAAAGGCTGGACAAAACAATTGTTGAATTTGCAGTGGACTAGAAGACCACTGAGTTTCCTTCCAACTCATAAACCTGGGAGCCTGTAATAACTTTCCTTTGGGTAGCAGGTAGAAGCAGCATTATTCCCATCTCTCAAGGGACAAAAAGGGGCATTTACCCAGGATCACCCAGCTATTAAGTGGCAGGGCTTGGATCTCAATACAAACCTCTCCAAACTCCTAGTTTAAGCCTCTTCTTATGATACTAAATGGTTTGATTCAGAGGGAGTTGGTCCTACAGGTTTCTGCTTAGCAAGAACAGTGGCAGAGGTGAGGGATACCTCCTACATTTTTCTCCAAATACACCCTAGATCTAGAGAGTGGGAGGTTGTGGGAAAGCTGGCCTGAGCCCTAAGATATCTGAAGTAGGACTTTTGAGCAGGTGGTGGCTAGTGACGTCAATTCTCACGGGAGTGTCGAAGCAATGGTCAGACCTGCAGACCCTCCAAATGAGAAAATGTTTCTGGAGTTGGTTTCTAAGCCCATGGCTGAAGGGACTAAGAGAGATCCTCCCATCCAGGTTCTGGCCCAGGGATAAGATCAGGCCTTCAAGTAACCCCAGGGAGATAAGCATCTCTTTGACTGGTAAACATTTTCAGGGAAAATGGTTGCACAATCTCTTCTGGGATATTATTAAAGAATGGAGCCATGTTCGGGCTGGTAATGTCAGACAGAAAAAGAGTCCAAGTGAATAAAGAAGCAAGAGTGGGAACCAAAAGAGAGGATGACCATTTCTTATGATACATCAAGTGAAAGTTTGTGGAGGAGACATTGGAGGTCATCTGCTCTGGTTTTCTCCATTTTCAGAAGAGGAAACTAGATCTAGAGAAGGAAATGACTTGTCCAGAGTCACAAGAGCTATGGGTTGCAAAATCAAGTTTCAAACTCTGGTCTGCTAGAATCAGGAGGAGTAACGAGGTTCAAAGTTAAATGGAAGTATGAGGTCCTCTCATTTTTAATTATTCTTCAGTCCTGCCTGACTCTTTGTGATTCCACTTGGAATTTTCTGGGCATAGATACTGGGATGGTTTGCCAGCTCCTTCTCCAGCTCATTTTACAGATGAGGAAATTGAGGCACACAGGGTTAAGTGACAAGCCATCATCACACAGCTAGTGTATCTGAGGCTGGATTTGAACTCAGGAGAATGTCTACCTGACTCCAGGCTGGTCTTAAAGCATAGAAGAGAGGACATGGGTGGGATTAGATAAATGGCATCTGAATTTAAAGATAGCATGTTGTAGAGAAGAGAGCCATAGTTCTCAATTTTGGAAAACTTGAGTTCAAATACTACCTTAGATATTTGGTACCTATGTGATACTGAGCAAATCATTTAATCTCACCTGTCCTCACCTTCTGCATCTGCAAGACGAGAAGAACTTGATGGCTTCTAAGGTGGGTTCTAGCTCTAGTATCTTTTTATTTAATAATAGCCTTTTATTTTCAATATATATGCATAGATAATTTTCAGCATTCACCCTTGAAAAATCTTGTGTTCCAATTTTTTCTCTTTCCCTTTCCCCTCCCCTAGATGGCAAGTAATCTAATATATGCAATTCTTCTACACATATTTCCACATGTATCTTGCTGCCAAGAAAAAATCAGATCAAAAAGGAAAAAATGAAAAAGAAAACAAAATTCAAGCAAACAACCATAAAAAGTGAAAATGCTCTGTAATGATCCACACTCAGTTCCCACAATTCTCTCTTTGGGTGAAGATGGCTCTCTTTACCCCAAGATTATTGGAAATGATCTGAATCATCTCATTGTTGAGAAGAATTGATCATCATATAATCTTGATTCTGTGTACAATGTTCTCTTGGTTCTGCTCATTTCACTCAGCATCAGTTCATGCAAGTCTCTCTAGGCCTTTCTGAAATTATCCCGCTGGTCGTTTCTTATAGAGCAATAATAACCCATAACATTAATATACCATAACTTACTCCTCCATTCTCCAACTGATGGGCATCCACTCAGTTTCCAGTTCTTTGCCACTATAAAAAGGGCTGGTACAAACATTTTTGCATGTTTAGGTTCTTTTCACTTTTTTATGATTGCTTTGGGATATAAGCCCACTAAAAACATTGTTAGATCAAAGAATATAAATAATTCAATAGCCCTTTGGGCATAGTTCCAAATTCCAGCTCTAGGATCTTTAATCCTAAGTGACTTTATACTCCTATCAGCCTCAGTTTCTCCATTTGCAAAAAGAAAAGACTTGCAAGCGATCCTTGAACTCTTCTCTGGCTTCAGATCCAAGATCTTAAGTCACTTCACATCTTTCTAGTCCTCAGTTTTCTCATCTGTAAAATCAGAATGTTAGATTCAAGGTTGCTTAGATCCCTTCAGGATCCAGTGATTCCATCCAACACTCTGCTGGCCCAAGAAATTTCAATCTTGGAAGAGATTTTTTTTTAGCTTATTTTTAATTTTTTTAATTATTTTTTTTTATTTACCAGATATATGCATGGGTAATTTTACAACATTGACAATTGCCAAACCTTTTGTTCTAATTTTTCCCCTCTTCCCTCCCCCAGATGGCAGGTTGACTAATACATGTTAAATATGTTAAAGAATAAGTTAAATACAATATATGTATACATGTCCAAACAGTTGTTTTGCTGAACAAAAAGAATTGGATTTTGAAATAGTGTAATTAGCCTGTGAAGGAAATAAAAAATGCAGGTGGACAAAAATAGAGGGATTGGGAATTCTATGTAGTGGTTCATTGTCATCTCCCAGAATTCTTTCGCTGGGTATAGCTGGTTCAGTTCATTACTGCTCTCTTGGAGCTGATTTGGGTCATCTCATTGTTGGAGAGGGCCATGTCCATCAGAATTGATCATCATATAGTATTGTTGTTGAAGTATACAAGGATCTCCTGGTCCGGCTCATTTCACTCAACATCAGTTCCTGTAAGTCTCTTCAGGATGATTTCTGAAGTCATTTATTACAGAGCAATAATATCTTGGAAGAGATTTTAGAGACCTTGGGCTAAGTCACACTCCCCAGGGATAGAGAGTATGACTTATTGAAGGTCATTCTGCTAGTAAACAGAATTAAGATTGAAATTCTTGTCCTACTAGAAACAAAGGGGATGCCCATTTATTGGATAAAGCATGTTATAGGGACAAAGTATGTAATGGAGAACTGTAAGGAGGGACAAAAGTGTCCCAAATACTGGTATATTCCTGTTATCCCTGTTATTCTGGTGATTGAAGCTGGTTGGGTCACAAGCTCAGGAGTTCTCAGCAAAAAAGGGACAAAGCCAACCAAGAATCCAATCTGATTTTGATACCAATATGGCAGGCCCTTAGGAATAGACTGCCTAAAGAGGGATGGACTGCCCAAGTCAGGTGCTGTTCAACAGTACAAAGAGCCTCTGAACTTCCAACTTAAGTAAAATAGTGAGTCCCAGGTCTTACAGATAACTCTGTCTTCTATACCATTTTTCCTTGAAACTCAGGCATCATTGATCTAATCCCAACTATATCTCCTTTAAGATAATCTTCTCTCTTATTCTTCAAGACTTATTCTTGGAGTCGGGAAGACTCATCTTCATGCTTAACATGTAATTAGCATCATTAACATGATTAACAGTAATAAATACAAACAACATGACTAAAAAAAAAAAAAAGGATAGTTTCAGAGAAACCAGAGATTTATATTAACTGAAACAGAATGAAGAATAAGCAGAAAAAAATATTGATATAGTAATGAAAACATTATAGAAACAGTCAACTTTAAAAGACTTAAGATTTCTTTTTTCTGCACATATATATTGTACCTAGGATATACTATAACATATTTAATATGTATGCCTGCCATCTAGGGGAGGGGGTGGAGGGAAGGAGGGGAAAAATTTGGAACAGAAGAGAGTACAAGGGATAACGTTGTAAAAAATTACCTATGCAATTGGGGTTAAGTGACTTAACCACAGTCACACAGCTAGGAAGTGTTAAGTATCTGAAGCCAGATTTGAACCCAGGTCCTCCTGACTTCAGGGCTGGTGCTCTATCCACTGCACCACCTAGATGCCCCTAGTCTTAAGATTTCTGATAGCTGTAATGGTCACCCATGATTTCAGAACACAGGAAGCAGGTTTTCTGCCAGAGGGGTGATAGATTCAAGAAGCAGAATGAAAAATGCATTGAGGACATTATCAATTGGGAGATTTATTTTGTTTGATATTGAATATTTGTTATATTTCTTTTAAATTAGTGAGGAAATCATGAGGAGAGTAACATTTGCTAGCCAGAAAAAAAAATTAAAAAGGTATAATGAAGGAAAAAGAAACTAAGATCCTCTAAGGAAAGGCAAATGGTGCAGTTGATAAACCACCAAGTTTAGAGTTAGGAAGACCTGAGTTCAAACCCTCCCTAAAGTACTTACTACTGGTTGATTCTGAGCAAGTCACTTAACCTCATTTTCCTCATCTGTAAAAAAAAAACTTAGAAAAAGAAATGACAAACCACGTCAGTGATCTTGCCAAGAAAACCTCAAATGGGGTCACAAAGAGTGATAAATCAATGAAATAACTCAACAGTGAAGGATCTGTAAACTCTAGATATGGCATTCTTTCTACATCATTATTACTATCATCACAATCATAACTAACATTTATATGGTGCCTACTATATTTAGGCACTGTGCTAGAGACTTTATCAATGTTATCTCCTTTGAACCTTACAATTTTGTGTGATAGTTGTTCTTATTTCTCCTATTTTTCAATTGAAGAAACTGAGTCAGGCAAATGTTAAGCGACTTGTCAGTCTTCCTGACAAAAAGTCAGTGCTTTACCTACTGTGTCACAAAGTTGTCTCAAGCATGATGAAACAGGTGTTGATTGGAGTAGGAAGGTGGGGAATCTGCATCTGAATCTTGCCTTTGCCATTTATTATCCATAGGATTACAGGCAAACTCGCTACCCGAGCCTCAGTTTTGTCCTTTATTAAATGGAGCCAAAGTAGCATCTATTTTGCAGGGCTATTGTGTGGATCTAATGGGACAATACAATGAAAAGAACTTTGAAAGCTTTAAGAAAAAAGCAACAGAAATATTGGCTATTCATTCTCCAATTGATAAATGGTTAAAGGATATGAACAGACAATTTTCAGATGATGAAATTGAAACTATTTCCACTCATATGAAAGTGTTCCAAATCACTATTGATCAGAGAAATGCAAATTAAGACAACTCTGAGATACCACTACACATCTGTCAGATTGGCTAAGATGACAGGAACAAATCATGATGAATGTTGGAGGGGATGTGGAAAAACTGGATGCTGATGCATTGTTGGTGGAGTTGTGAAAGAATCCGGCCATTCTGGAGAGCAATCTGGAATTTTGCCCAAAAAGTTATCAAGCTGTGCATACTCTTTGATCCAGCAGTGCTACTACTGGGCTTACATCCCAAAGAAATACTAAAGAAGGGAAAGGGACCCGTAGTGCCAAAATGTTTGTGGCAGCTCTTTTCATAGTGGCTAGAAACTGGAAAATGAATGGATGCCCATCAATTGGAGAATGGTTGGGTAAATTGTGGTATATGAATGTTATGGAATATTATTGTTCTGTAAGAAATGACCAACAGGAGGAATACAGAGAGGCTTGGAGAGACATCAACTGATGCTAAGTGAAACGAGCAGAACTAGGAGATCATTATACACTTCAACAATGATACTGTATGAGGATGTATTCTGATGGAAGTGGATATCTTCAACATAGAGAAGATCTAATTCAGTTCCATGACAATGATGGACAGAATCAGCTACACCCAGAGAAGGAACACTGGGAAATGAGTATAAACTGTGAGCATTTTTTGTTTTTCTCCCCAGATTATTTTTACCTTCCGAATCCAATTCTTCCTTTGCAACAACAACAACAACAACAACAAAATTCGGTTCTGCACATATATATTGTACCTAGGATATACTATAAGATATTTAATATGTACGGGAATGCCTGCCATCTAGGGGAGGGGGTGGAGGGAAGGAGGGGAAAAATTTGGAACAGAAGAGAGTACAAGGGATAATGTTGTAAAAAATTACCTATGCATATGTACTGTCAAAAATGTTATAATTATAAAATTAATAAAAAATAAAAAAAATATTGGCTATTGTTGGTCAATAAATATCTGAACCAGGATTCCCATCTAGTTCTTAGACTCACTCTAAGGTTTTTATCACATGATCCACAAAAAAGGGATTAATCTAGAATGTTGATTATAAGCAAGCTGAGGTCAGGGACTGTTTCTTTTCTGTCTGTGTATTCTCTTAATACTTGCCATATAGTAGACACTTAATAATTGCTGGTTGGGGTAGATTCCATTGAATCAGATTGTAGTTCCCTTTCCTCACTGCTTGGAAATCTTGGAATCCCTTATATTTTCTTACATGATCATTTTGATCCATATAACGTCACTGTGTTTGTTCTCCATTCTCAGAGAGGGCCATGACATCAGGGAAGTGATGCTATGACATGCAAGTGGCTTGGATTGAAGTAATGGAGGGCTGTGCAAAGTCACCTACTTCACTTTCTCCTCTAGCGTCACCTGGATCCAGTGGCTAAATATAGATCAGGATGACTAGAGATGGCCCCAAAGCCTCCATATGATAGAGAGTGAACATTTTTTTTTTATTTTTATTTTATTTTATAATTATAAAATTTTTTTGACAGTACATATGCATGGGTAATTTTTTACAACATTATCCCTTGCACTTACTTCTATTCAGATTTTTTCCCTTCTTCCCCCAACCCCCTCCCCCAGATGGCAAGCAGTCTTATATATGTTAAATATATTACAGTATATTCTAGATATAATATATGTGTGTAGAACCGAATTTTTTGTTGCACAGAAAGAATTGGATTCAGAAGGTAAAAATAACAGTTTACATTCATTTCCCAGTGTTCCTTTTCTGGATGTAGCTGGTTCTGTCCATCATTAATCAATTGGAATTGGATTAGCTCTTCTCTGTGTTGAAGAAATCCACTTCCATCAGAATACATCCTCGTACAGTATCATTGTTTAAGTGTATAATGATCTTCTGGTTCTGCTCATTTCACTCAGCATCAGTTGATGTAAGTCTCTCCAAGCCTCTCTGTATTCCTCCTGTTGGCCATTTCTTATAGAACAATAATATTCCATAACATTCATATACCATAGTTTACCCAACTATTCTCCAATTGATGGACATCCATTCATCTTCCAGCTTCTAGCCACTATGAAAAGGGCTGCCACAAACATTTTGGCACATACAGGTCCCTTTCCCTTCTTTAGTAGTTCCTTGGGGTATAAGCCCAGTAGTAGTATGGCTGGGTCAAAGGGTATGCACATTTTGATAACTTTTTGGGCATCATTCCAGATTGCTCTCCAGAATGGTTGGATTCTTTCACAACTCCACCAACAATGCATCAGTGTCCCAGTTTTCCCACAGCCCCTCCAACATTCATCGTTATTTGTTCCTGTCATCTTAGCCAATCTGACAGGTGTGTAATGATACCTCAGAGTTGTCTTAATTTGCATTTCTCTGATCAATAGTGATTTGGAACACTCTTTCATATGAGTGGAAATAGTTTTAATTTCATCATCTGAAAATTGTCTGTTCATATCCTTTGACCATTTATCAATTGGAGAATGGCTTGATTTCTTATAAATTAAAGTCAATTCTCTGTATAGTTTGGAGATGAGGCCTTTATCAGAACCTTTAATTGTAAAAATGTTTTCCCAATTTGTTACTTCCCTTCTAATCTTGTTTGCATTAATTTTGTTTGTGCAGAAACTTTTTAATTTGGTGTAATCAAAATGTTCTATTTTGTGATCAATAATGGTCTCTAGTTCTCCCTTGGGATAGAGAGTGAACTTCAGAGATAATCTAATCAAATAGCATCTTTTTCTCAAGGGAAGGGAGGTGACTAAGCCAAGATCACACAGCTAGTAAACAGCAGAGATGGGTTTTCAGTTCAAGTCTCTTGAGTTCTTTCTCTAATCCGATGCTGTAGCTATTAAGCTGCCCACAGAATCAAAATATAAAATGACTAATTTCCTGGACACTTCAAAGAATAGACCACAAAGAGATCTTCAGCATCTCTCTCCCAATTCACCCCAATTCAAGTATTCATCAGTTCTTGCCTTGAATGTTCTAACAACTTCCCATTTCCAGTCTCTTTCTAATCTACCCGGCCCATGGCGACTAAAGTGATATTACTTCACGAATTTGTCTGTGATCCGTGCATAGGGTCCATGCTAATCTTCTCCATATGGTTCCAATTTTAGCATATGTCCTGCCCAAACAAGCACAAAGGTGACATACCCAAAGTCTAGTTCTAATCTTCTGTCCAAAAGGAATCTCTGGCTATTTGGGGTTGCTAGAATCAAACAGCATCTCTTGGGTTGTGCGCTTATTGTCTCTTCCCAGAAACTCCCAGGCTAGGCCTCTCCCTCACTTTGCATTCCAGATAAATTCGATTACTTGCCATTTTTGTACTTTGATATTCTATCTCCCACCTCCACATTTTTGCACAGGCTACTTCCCATACCTGTTTGGCTTTCCCTTCTCACTTGGCACTCTTTGAATCCCTTTCAGAGCTCAGTTTAAGAAGTCTTTTCACATTGCCCTCCTTCATCTCCTCCACCATATTGCTCTGTTTCCTTATCTTTCTCCAAATTGTATATTGCTTTTTTTTTCAAATCCTATATTTCTATTGCAATAGTTTGTAAGTTTGGTAAAGACAGGGACTACTTTGTTTGTCTTGATATCCCCAGTATCCAATGTTTAATTTTTGAAGTGGGGGAAGAAGGGAGACAGTTCAGTTCTTTGCTACTTCTGAGTATTCCTTGGTGTGAAAATTCTCTGAGGAACCTGAATCAGGAATTGAACCTGGATGCTTCAGTTCTAAGATTGGCCCTCTATCCACCATGGTAAATTACCCCTCATTCTCTATAACCTCAACTTAATGTATCTTTCAGCTCTATTACTATATTACTACTTTCTATCTACTCTAGGGGCCAGTCAAATTGACCTTGGGAACAGTAATCATTTCCCATATCCATGCCTTTAGACAGACTCTATTCCCCTCAAGCTTGGATTGTTCTGCCTCCTCAATCTGGCCTCTAAGGATCTATAGCCTCCTTCAAGATTCAGCTCCAATACCACCTTCTATATAAGATCTTTCCTGACCCCAACCTCTTATCCCTCCCTTCTTTGGGTTGATGCCTTTATATGTTATATATACATATTACATATATACATATACATTGTGTAATATACATATTACATATATATTATATAATATACATTTATACATATTTTTATGTATATATACATGCACACATATATAAGTACATATATATGTGTATACACACACACACACACACACAAACACACACACACACACACATATATATATATATATATGGCACACAGCAAGTGTCTCCATCAACAGAATGAAAACTCCTTGAGGGTGAGAATGAGACACTCTTTGTACCTCCAATGTCTAGCATTCGATAAATATTTGTTGATTAGAAAGTTTTAGATATAATAAATATTTTATAAGCATATATTAATTTGGATTCAATGAAGGTTTCCAACACACTGTAGGGTTGTTATTTGTTATTGTTATCTAAAAGCAACTATGATTTCACTGATTAAACTGAACTCTATGTGGAGTCCATCTCCCTTTGCCAATATGGAATGGTTTGCAATATAGGGTAGAGCCAAGTCAACAAGAGCATTTATTGTGTACTTGCTATGCTAAGTATTGTGCTAAGCTCTGAATTTACCAATAAAAGCAAAACCGGGCCAGATTTTGCTCTAAAAGGTCATATCATCTGAATTTTAATCTTACAGAGAAGTGAAAAACAATTCTTGCCTTGCTCTAAACATAGCCAGGGTGGGTCAGAGGTAGGACTTACAGTGTGGGGAGGATTCATCTACCTGGAAGTCTTGATTCTCCCTTTCATTACTACCCCCTGTCCTTCTGATTGGAGGATGGGGCCATGACCTCCAAATCTCCATTTCAGGAGAGAGCCCAGCTCAGACACCTTTTATTTCTTAGCTGATTTACAGTACATTGGTTCTCTCTGGACTTCACCTCCACCTCAAATTGAGTACCTTCTCTCCTCCTCCTTCTCCTTCCCAATATCATTTTTCTTTTTTCTTCTTTCTTTCTTTCTTTCTTTCTTTCTTTCTTTCTTTCTTTCTTTCTTTCTTTCTTTCTTTCTTTCTTTCTTTCTTTCTTTTTTCTTTCTTTCTTTCTTTCTTTCTTTTTCTTTTCTTTTCTTTTCTTTTCTTTTCTGTTTTTTTTTTTTTTTTTTTTTTTTTTTTTTTAATTTTTTTTTTTTTGCTGAGGCCATTGGAGTTAAGTGACTTGCCCAGAAACACACAGCAAAAAAAATATTAAGTGTCTGAGGCTGGATTTGAACTGAAGTCCTCCTGACTTCAGGGCACTAGCTGACCGTCCACCATCCCTTTTCAGCTTTTTTTTTTTCTTTTATCTTCCCCTATTAGAATTGAAGCTTCCTGAAGACAGGAACTGTCTTTCTTCTTATTTGGATTTCCAGTGCTTAATACAGTACCTGACATATAATAAATGTTATATTATATAATATCATAATATATTAATATAGTTCTATGTCATTCTTAATATAAAATAAAACAAATATTAATATATAATTAACATATAATATCATAAATATTGTAAGATCCTTGAGAATAGGGACTGAGTCTTTTCTTATTTGGACCTCCAGTACTTAATATAGTCCCTGGTATATAGTAAATGTTTATTGACTATTGATCAAGGCTGACTTTATTATTATTCTGCATTATTCTATAGTTTTATCTTTTAAAAAATAATCAAAGGGACTAATAGGCATTTATTCAACACTTATTATGCATAAAATGCTATGTCAAGAATACAGAGACATATCAGAATTATCAGACATATCTTGGTCCCTAAGGACGTCTCCCTTGTTCATACTCTTAGCCAGAGTCCCACCATTGCTCTCCTTTTGCCTTCTGTCCCCTTTCCTACCCCAAAGCCTAGTGCTGCCTGTCTGAGGAAAGTACTATATGCGTAAAAGTGGGACGAATGCAGATCTTGGGAGACAAGGCAGTCCTCAGCAAGGAGAAAGCAAGAAGCCGGGCCCAAGGCCATGTTGTGCTCTGGCACACGGTACCCTGGTTGTGAGCGGATCTTCTCAGTCTCCCAAGGTCTCCTGGGAATGCAACAGCCTGTGTTCTGAGAGGCTGGAGTTCATGCAAGGTCAGAGTAATTGTGCGTGATTAATGGTTTATCTCTTCCTGAAAGCCTCACACAAAGGCTCCAAACCAAGTTAGCCGTAATTTCATACTCCTTCCACTCCATTTAAAGGGGCATAGCCTGGTTTCCTCTCAGGGAGGCCAAGGAGCTGACTTTCCAGAATTGGCCAGGAGCCAGTTTTCACCATGGCTGAGAGATTGGCTGCCTCTCCACAGCCCCACAGAGAAGAGGCCTTGACACCCAATGTCACAAATAAATTGAAATTCCCCAGATGAAAAAGGGAGAGAGAGAAGAGGAGGCTTGAGCATCCATGCTGATGTCACAGAGACAGTAAAGGGACTGGAGGAGTCTTAAATAAGAGGTCTGGGTCAGAATCTTGCCTCTCTTATTTATTACACTTGTGATCTTAGACAAGTCACAATCTCCCTGGGTTTTGATTTCCTTGTCTTTAAAAATGGGGATAAGCCTAGATAACTTCTCCATCTACAAACCTTTAGGTCAGAAGTTCTTAATTTGGGGGCTATGACTTTTTAATATTTGATATTCTGGATATTTGGTATTTTATCTTGAATATTTTGATCACTCTTTCAATCTGATTGGCTTCCTTTGTATTTTATTTTAGGCCACTCTTCTGAGAAGGGATTCATAGGTTTTACCAGACTGTCAGAGGGACCATCAAAGAAAGAGAGAGACAGAGAGGGAGAGAGATTAAGAGAGAGAAGAAAGAAAGAAGATTGAAAGACACAGAAGCAGAGAAACAGAGAGATACAGAGAGAAAAACAGAGAGAGATAAAGAGAGAGAAGAGAAAAAGAAGATTGAGAGACACAGAGACAAAGAGAGAGAGAAAGAGAAACAGAGAGAGAAAGAGAGAGAGAGAAGAGAAAAAAGGGAGAAGAGAGAAAGAACATTGAAAGACAAAGAGAGAGACAGAGAAAGAAAAGAGACACGCAAGGAGAGAGAGAGAGATACAGACAGAGAGAAAGAGAAACAGAGAGAGAGACAGAGAGTCAGAGAAAAAGAGAGGGAGGTTAGGAACCTCTGCTTTCAAGAAAATAAAAAAAAAATCATAAAAGTTAGAAAAAACTTTGGTTGTCTCCCATATATCCCCTTTATTTTATAGATGAAAAAGACTCAAGGAGTAGAAAAGATTCTAGGACTAAGGACGAAGAACCCAGTCAATAATCAACAAGCATTGATCAAAGGCTTACTAAGATTAAGAATCAAAAAAAGGCAAAAGCAGTCCCTGCCCTCAAGGAACTTACATTCCAATGGGAGACACAATAAGCAAAAACCTATGTAGATGTGAGATACAGAAGGTGTAGCACCATTATCTCAGAGGGAGAGGATTGGTGTTTGAGGACACTTCAATGACTTTTGATACAAAGTACAATTGTATTTACCCCACAAAAAATAGCTCAATTAGCCTTGAAGGAAGCTAAGGAGAGATGTTGAGGAAAAGCATTCCAAACAAGGTCTGGGCATATTGTATTGAATTTGGAGTATTCATTTCATGTAGACATGGATAAGCTGAGTGACCCTGGACAAGTCATTTTATATGTAATTACCCCAGGTATTCTTTAAGACCAAAAGTCTTACTCAACTGTACTGATAGAGGAGGTACCTTACCCTACACCTGAAATCAGAGATCCTATATATATATATATCTATCTATATGTATATATAGATAGATAGATAGATAGATAGATAGAGATATAGATATGGTTTTTTTTTTGATAAACTGGATTAGGTCCAACAGATGGTAAAGGGGCCTTAATATATGTCACATGTTAGTGAGTTGAAGTGATAATTAAGCTGGAGAACAAAAAATTAATGGAATAGCAATAAGCTCACTTCTCTTATTTCAATAACTCTCATATGGAACAGAGATTAGTCTTATTCTGATTGGGAAAGAGAAGGGAAGAATAAGCATTTATATAGGACTTACTATATACCAGGCACTGCCCAGATGCTTCTATAAATATGTTCTCATTTGATCCTATGGTTCAGAACAAAGACTAGGTGACAGTTACAACCAAACAAACTTGGGCTCAATTTCTGAGAAACGCTTCCAAACGATTAAAATAGTCCCAAAGTGGAATGGGCTGCCCTATAAGGTAGTGAGTTCCCCATCAATGGAGATCTTCAAGAAGAAGCTGAATATGCTGCAGAAAAGATTCCCTTTGAGGGTGTGAGCTGGACTAGTGAAATCTCCCTGCAGTTCAACAGTGGTTTTACCCGTCAACTTGTCCCAGGTCAAGAGAAGTAGATCTGGTCAGTCTATACAAGTATCACCTCAAATAACCCCTCACTATTCATTTAGTCCCTAACTTTATTGAATAAAGATTCTCACTTTGTATAATGCATGGAACTTCAGGGCAGAGCTTCCAATTTCTCCTGTCTACCTCTTGTTTGTATGTAACCATCAGCATGTTGTCTCCCTATTATTAGCTCCTTAAGGGCAAATGTTGCCATATAGTCTTTCTTTGTATTCCCAACACTTAGCACCATGTCTGGCACATAGTAGGAGCTTGATAAAAGTTTACTGACTGACTAACAAATTGTGTTAAATGACTAGTAAGTAAATAACAACAGTCTTCATGTTATATTCATTAATTAAAGCTTCCATCTCAAGAATATTTTGGGTTTTTTTAAACTATTCTCCAAGCAAGAGCCACATACCCATTGGGAGCTGTTTTGTACTCAGTGGGAGGCCCCTGCTTAGTTCTTTGATCTCTGCCCAGGATGCCATTCTTACTCAATTGAATTGTCATCTGTAAATGGATTCCAATAGATTTAGAAGCTATCTAGGCCACTGAATTACAAATAAGGAAACTGAGGCCAACAGAGGCCCTGGATCAAGAAGAGTTAGCATTAATATAATGCTTTGAGATTCACTAAATCCTTCAATAGCATTTCACTTTAGCCTCACAACAACCGTAGGAGGCTGGTGCTATGAATATCCCCATTTCATGGATGATGAAACAGAGGCAGACAGGAGGTAAATAACTCACTCAGTCTCACACAAATAGTTAAGTGTCTGAAGTTGGATTTGAACTCTGGTTGTCCTGGTCTAAACCCAGAGCTCTATCCATTATGGCGCCACCTAGCTGCCTCCACTATCTTATAGTCGTACTAGCTTACACAAAGGCAGCAGTTGAACCCTTCCTCCTGACTCCAAATTCAGCACCTTAACCACTGTAACCCATTGCCTCTTTCCTACATTCACAGGAAAACCAGGTAGTTAGTGCAGAAGCCAGTTAAACCTTAAGAAGTTTGCTTAAAGGCAGAGGCACTGACTTAATGACCTCCTGAGCATTTTCAAAAATACTTTTTCTACCACTTATACTCTGCAGTGTTCCATGCTTTCTCTGTTCCCGAGGCTAAAGAATTTCATCTCTTTTAAATTAAAGGCCTCTTTTTTCTCGCCACATTTTTTTTTTCAAAATTAAAAAAGTTCTCTTTCCTTTTGATGTGGCTCACTGACTGTTTGTAAAGCACCCCTCAGCCCTGGTATCCTACACCTCCGCATCATGTGGGTTTGGTTAGAGCCGGGGAAAGCTTTGGCCTCTGCTTAACCACGGCTGCTTTGGAGCCTTGCCTCATTAGGGCACCCTCAGCCTGGGCTCTGGGTGTCTATCGGTGCCCCCTCCCACCCTGCCCCAACAGGGTAAGTTTTATTGGGGTTCCACAACTTTAATTGGGAGCTTTAAGTAGGTGGGATTTTTATGGGCAGCAGCTGGAAACAGGCCCCCACTGGTATCATGAGAGGGAATACCTCTAAGAAAGAAAGCAGAGAGTACCTACTGAGAATCCTGATTCTCACCCCCATCACTGGTATTGGAGCCCCCTACATTTGGGGGGAGGAGAGTGAGAGGAGGAGAAGAAGCCTACTGCTTAGTTTATCTCTGTCCTGGGAGTCTTTTCCCAGAATGAGCCAAAGCCTGGAATACTCTCCCTTTGGGCCTTAGCCTCTTGGAACTCTGGCTTCCTTCAAAGCTTCTTTCCCTTCCAGTCTGTTACCTTTTCTCCCAAACAATAATAACCTTTCCTTAATTACCCAATTATGCGCATATATATACATATATATATGTATATATATGCTTACTGTTTTCCCCCAGTAGAACATATGCTCTTTCAGAATAGGCAATTGCCTTTTTGTCTCTAACACATAGAAGGTATTTTAAAATTAACTTAATTTTTTAAATAAACAAAAAAAAATCTCTTTTCTCCCCCTCAACACTGACCTATCCCCCACTGAAAAAGAAGAAAAACAAAACCCTTGGAGAAAATATATATAGTCAAGCATAACAAATTACAACATTGACCGCATCCAAAAATCCATAATTCATTGTTCACACAGGCCATCACTCCTCTGGAAGGAGGTGGGCAATATTCATTATTGGTCCTCTGAAAGCCTAGTTGGTCATTGGGATGATCGGATATTTAATTAGGTTGATTAGTTGTTAAATAAAGGTTTGTTAATTATTGGTCACCACCTGTCACCTCTGCCCCCAAGTCCAACAAGAAATTAATAGACAGTAAGAAAGGGTCAACCAAAGGAACTGTCCAGAGTAGGCCGCTCAGGGGCTGCACTACTATGTCAGCCTTTGCTTGGATTTTTTGCCTTCCCCTCAAACAGGGTTGGCTGTGTCAGTCTACAGGCACAGGTGGAAACACTGCTGCCCTGCCCCGATGGTCTTAGAAGGTGTAGATCAGGCAGAACTCAAAGAAGCCTAAAAAGGTAAACAGTGGGGAAATATATGTTATTTAAGGGTTAATCTGTTTTCATCCCTAGATGAGAAAATATCTATAACCCTTGAGAACTGTAACTGCTACAAGATGGACATGTGTTCCAAGGCCACAGAGCTGTATCTGGGGAGTAGATGGAGGAGGAGCATTCCAGAGATGGGGCTGAAGGAAGAGGACATAGAAGAAAAGGGGCAGCTAGGGTGGTCAGTGAATAAAGCATCAGCTCTGGAGGCAAGAGGATCTGAGTTCAATTCTAGTCCCTGATACTTACTGTGTGACTCTGGGCAAGTCACCTAACTCTATTTGCCTCCAAAAATAAATAAGAAAAAAAAGGAATAGGAGGAAGGAGAAGAAGAAAGAAGAGCAAAAAAAAAAAAAAAAAAAAGAGGGATCGTAAGGGGGACAGGATAAGAAGGGAGAAGAGAAGGAAAAGGTAGAGAAAATGCAATTTGTTGTTTAAAGCATGAGACTTGGAGTCAGGAAAACTTGAGTTCAAATCCAGTCCCAGGCATGTACTTGCTCAATGACCCTCATCTGTGTCCCCATCTGTAAAATGGGGATAATAATAGCATTTACCTCACAGAATTACTGTGAGGACCAAATGAGATAAAATACATAAAGCATGTTGAAGTACTATCTGATTGGGCCCTATAAAGATGGAGAATGTAGTATATGGTGTTAGGAGTCTCACATATAAAGTAGAAATGGGTTCTAGACAAGTGTATCCCCACTGTCCTACTGACCATGGGATAAGTAGTTTCCTCACCCCTATAATGGCGGAGGGAAATAATCTTTCACTACCTTACAAGGTCATTGTGGGAAAACCATTTGCATGATAATCTAACAATGAGAATTGCACTTTATCTGTTTTACTGAGGAAAGAAAGAACATCTTCCCATCAGAGAGAACTCCATTTAGCTCTAAGATGACTCCTGCAGCCTATGGCCAGGCCTGCTGGGCCCTTGCTTGTCTTGAGCATTCTCAAGAAAGGGATGAAATTAGACCATTCTTCCTGAGACGCCATGTTTGTTCTAACATGGCTGCAATGGATCTTTCTGAGCTTTCCTTTCCAGCTGGTGTGGGCTTGTAACCCAGTACCATAGGTGGTTGCCATGGCAACTAGAACTGGGAAAATTTTTTTTTTTTTTCTCCATATCACTGAGGGGGGAGGAGCCTCCCATGTCCGCTTAACGGTTCTTTCTCAGATCTGCAGTCCAGGCCATTGGTCTCAGAAGCAAAGATGGCAAATACTTCACCCAACACTGAGATGGGCTCTGAGGAGGGTCAGCAACCATTTTAGTAATTTTTATAGTTTCATGACATCCTCAGCCATGACACCATCAAAACTCTAATAAGCTCAACATGCCAGACCCCCTTTACTCCAAGCTTGCACTTTTTCTCTGTCTCAGTGACTGTCTTTCTTTAACTATTTTCTGTCTCTGTGTGTCTATCTCTTTTTCTCTTTTTATCCCCCATCTCTTTATGCCTTTGCCTCTACCTTGAACACACACTCTCTCTCTCTCTCTCTCTCTCTCTCTCTCTCTCTCTCTCTCTCTCTCTCTCTCTCTCTCTCTCTCTCCTACCCTAGTTCCTGACTCTCTGTCCCCCCCCCCCCCAACCCCATCTCTTTTTCTCCATCTTGGACTCTCCCTTTTTTTCTCCCTCTGTCTCTGTGTTTTTTCTCTGTCTCTCCTTATCCTTCTCTTTCTCCCCCCTTTTTCCCTTTCTCACTTTCTCTATCTCTCTGTGTCTCTCTCTCCTTCCTCTCCTTCTTTCTATTTATATCTTTGTGTCTCTTTCTTTCTTCCTTTCTCTCTCTGTCTCTTGGTCTCTTTCACCTTCTAACTTTATCTCTGTGTGTATCTCTGTTTTTCTATCTTTCTGTCTCTGTCTCTCTCTCTCTAAAGTCTTTAAAGAATAAAGTCACCTAGAGTAAGTGGCAGTAAAATTTCTATTAGAAAATGGAAAGAGAATGGGAGAGGAGGTAAAACCCAGATCTTCAACTTGGTGGCTAAGCAAAAGAGGAAGCTTGACTTAGGGAAGAGTTCAGATTTAGAGTCCAGGGATCTGGATTCCAATCATGATCCAGCTGTTTGTTTCTTGTGCATCCTTGAATAAGCCTCGAGACTTCAATTTTCCCACCTGACAAAAATGAGGTCATTGGAATATATGATCTAGTTATTTCTTGCTACAAGTTTATGAAAGGACAATCACTTAAACTTGCTAAACCTCAGTTTCCTTACCTGTAAAATAGGTATTATAACACTAACCTTAGGAAATTTTTGAGAGGCTCAGATGAGGGATTAATTAATGTATCTTTATTAAGCAACTGCTATGAGGTAGATACTGTGCTAAATAGTGGGAGTATGAAGAAAGGTAAAAATAGGAACTCAAAGTAAGAGAGGAGACATCATGAACATATAGAACCTAAGAAATACATTAAAGAGAAGAGGGAAGATAACCTAAAGGGAGGAGGAACCAGCCTCAGGGGGAAGCAGGAAAGACGCTGAAGAAGGAAATGCCTTGAACTGAGTCTTACAGGAAGTCAGGGAATCTAAAAATCAGAATTAAGAAGGGAGAGTATCCTAAGCAGAACAGCAAGTATACCAATATGGCTGAATTGTAGAGTGTAGGTCAAAAGTAATGAGTAAGAAGAAAGATTATTGTTGTTCAGTTGTTCTCAGTTATGTTTGTCTCTGTGTTGTGCCTCATATTTAGGGATTTTTTTTTTTTTTTTTGGCAAAGGTTTGTCATTTCTCTCACCAGTTCATTTATGCGGGTTGAGGAAACTGAGGCAAACAGGATCAGGTGACTTGCCTAAATTCACACAGCTAGGAAGTGGTTGAGGCTATATTTGACTTCCTGAAATAAGCACTCAAGAAGAAAAATTGGAAGGAATAAAATCCCACCCATTGCTCCCAGCTTTGGACCTTCAGGTAGAACAAAATCAATCCTTTTTCCTCCTGGCAACCCTTAAGACATGTGAGAAAAATTATCACATCCCCTCTCAGTCCTGTCTTCTCCAAGCTAAGTACTTCTTTTAACCAATCCTCCTATATCATGGTTTCTAATTCAAGTATTCGTCCACTTATTGTCAATAACCATCCTAAAACATGGTGCCCAGAATTGAAGCCCATGTTCCACTTGTGTTCTGACCTCCCCAGCCCTGGATGCCAACCTTCCTTAAGGGCCTGGATTACTAGAAAGTAGCAGGGCTGATTGTAGAGTAAGATGCAGTAATATTCACCACATATTTAAAGTACTAGAGAAAGACTTCCAGTATCAGCTACACTCCTACTATTTATGATCATCCAATCTGATTGGAAAAATTAGGCCCTAGTGTTAGAATCACAGAGGCGATCCTAAGTCCCTCCTTTTAAAAATGAGGGAACTGAGGCCCAGTAATGGGAAGACAACATAGGGAATTATGACATCAGAGGTGAGACAGAGCCCAGACTTTCTAATTCCAGAGTCAGGACTCTTTATGTTGTACCCTTTAGAAAGATATTTTAAAAAGCCATCCCACAGATAAAGAGGCAGGAATGGTTCTCAATCTGAATGGGGAAAGAGCTTGCCCACGCAGAGAATATCCATCCATTAAAGTAAAGAATGGCAGAAGCAATTAGGTTGATTTTCACTTTTCATAGATTTTCCTTGACTCTAATATACACTTTACTAGGCACCTCTTAGACATTACAGAGTACCCATTGTTATTGTAATAGAAAAACAGAAACATTTTTGTTCACATTGCTGAACAAAGGATGCTGGGAAGCTGACTCAAATTCACTTTAGGTATTGACTTCCTCTTGTATCACGGTTTTTAGCTATAATATTCCATGAATAAGAGCTAAAAGTACAATTTGAGAGAAATAAAAGACACAGTCCTGGTATATGTGTATTGTACATATGTCAGGGTTGTGTCCCTGAGGCCTTCTCTAAGCAATAGAGGATGGAGGGGGAGGGGGCAGGGCAGAGGGAGGATGAGCAATAACCAACTCTTAGTTACAGCCATAGGGCCATCCTCGACTCTTTTATGATATCAACCACAGCCACATACACCCAGTCAGCCAACAAGCTAGGGGATCCCTCAGATATTTTTAAAAAAGTATCTTAGAGCTGCTCAGGGTCCCTCTGTCTAAACTGTTCTCTAAATTCTTATATGAAATTCTTTTCAAATGCTATCATATTGCAGAGTCCTATTTAAGTCATCTCAGTGATGCCTTTTGGCAAAATGGTAAAGGACATGGGTGAAACTAGTGTGGGGAATATGTTTGCCAACCTCCATAATGTCCTCTCCCTCTGCCTTCCTCTTTGCTCCCTCCTCCCTCTCCATCCTTCCCTCTTTTTTTGTTGTGTCCTCTCTCTCTCTCTCTCTCATCTCTCTCTCTCTCTCTCTCTCTCTCTCTCTCTCTCTCTCTCTCTCTGTGTGTGTGTGTGTGTCTGTCTGTCTGTCTCTCTCTGTCTCTGTCTCTCTGTCTCTGTCTCTCTCTCTGTCTCTCAGTGTGTGTTTATATCTCTTTCTATGTCTGTCTCTTATTGTTTAAAGAATATCAGAGCTTCTATTCATTCCCTTCTCTATCTATAACAAAATCCCAGTGAAAGAAGGATCCCCATTTTCCAACAGAATCAGTTTCCCCAAATTTCATTTCCCTAAATGACTGGCCTGTTACCAGTAGTGGAATCTATATTGGGTATACAGACAAAGATAGAAACCTAAGATTGCCAGTTACAAACATGTGCTATGATTAGTAAAAAGAGCAAGAGAAAGCTTTGTTCCTCTCTTACTCACAAAGGAGTGTGTGTGTGTGTGTGTGTGTGAGAGAGAGAGAGAGAGAGAGAGACAGAGAGACAGAGAGACAGAGAGACAGAGAGACAGAGACAGAGAGACAGAGACAGAGAGAGACAGAGAGAGACAGAGAGACAGAGGGAGAGACAGAGAGACAGAGAGACAGGGAGGAAAAAGCAGAGACAAAGAGACCAAGAGACAGAGACAGAGAGAAAGGACAGAGAGACAGAGAGAAAGAGAAACAAAGAGAGACAGATATAGACAGAGAAATAGAAACAGAGACAGAGAGACAGAGACTCAGAGAGAGACAGAGACAGAATATTGGTAATAGGAACCAAATGAAAGCAAGTGTTTGGGTCTGAGACAATGGTTGGAGATCAGCCTCCAGAGAGCTCTCAGATCAGGCCTCCCAGAAAGAGCACTAGACCCATGGAGAAATAAGATAATTGAAAGCCTTGTTACATGTCACAATTTCTGATTTTCAAGATGCCTATGTCATGCATTAAATTCAACTTGCATCTACTAGGCAATCCAGAAGTCTCCCTGCATTTTCTTTCACAGGATGTCCATTCCAATGAAAATGACCTGTTGCTGTGCCCTGAATTAGGCACCTTCACACCTTCTTTAGCTCAAAATTCCTAACTTCCTTCAAGACTCTGTTTAAGGGGAGCCTTTCTAAATATCCATTAGTTCTTAGCACTTTCTTCCTTCCCAGATGACCGGAGTAGATTGTTTTCTCTGTGTTGGAGATATTTTATTTTGTTATTATGTTATACCCTATGAGCCAACACCTGGCTTATAGTAGCTCTTTTGAAAATGCTTGATTCATCCATCTTGTTCAAAACTCCAAGGAAATCTGAGCACTAAAACATATAATAAATGCTAAAGAGATGGAATTGTTTGAAGAAGAATTAAAAGCAGAAATTAAATTTTCCTGAAATTCTCCCAGGATGGAGATTCCATATAAAGGTATTTGGGATGAAATTTGGGGGGGACTTTTCTAAATGTGATACAATGGGAAAAGTCCTGGATTCCAAGTCAGAGGTTTGGAGTTCAAATCCTGACTCTGCCACTTACTGTCTATTTGACCCGAGCAATTCTCTGAGACTCTCAGGACCTCAGTTTCTCCACCTAAAAATGAGCAGACTGATCTAGATGGCTTCTGAATTCCTATTTAATTCTGGTTCTATGAGATCATGATTCAATCATCCGTGTGACTGGAAACAAGCACTTCATGTCCCTGGACTTCAGTTTCCTCATCTGTAAAAGGGGAAGCTAAACTACATGCTCTGATTATAGCTCTAGATTAATGAGGATGAAGTATTAGCAAGAAAGAACACTGGATAAGATCAAAATCTACTTGAATCTAGCCACTAGTTGGGTGACTTTGGGGAAGGTTACTTCCTCTAACTGGTCATTGATTTAAAAGTAGATGAGATTTAGGAGACACTGCCTCTAAGATCACAAGATCTAAGCCAAAACTCCACCTCTGATGCTTCATATCAATGTGATGTAACTTTGAACAAGGCCCTGAGCCTTCCTGAGCCTCCATGCTCTTCTCTACTAAATGGTGTGACAGTAGGTAGCCTGTGAGGCCTTGTCTAACTCTAGAATGATGAGTGAAGAAAATGCCTGGGCCAACCTGGGCTTCCTTCCCTCTGCTCTGATCCTGACTCTCATGACTTTTTCACTTCAAATCCCTATATGGGTTGTCTCTTTCCAATAGGATGCAAGCTCCTATTTTTTTAGGGTAGGGATTACTTTTCTCCTGCTTGAATTTGAATTTCTAATGCTTAGCACAATGCCTGATACATAGTGAGTACTTAAAAAAAAGCTTTATCTATCTACTCATCACTCTTTATCTTTATTGTTCTACCCATCTCTCTCTCCAGCTGTACATCTCTCCTTATCTTTACCCATGTATTCCAATCAATTTATCATTATTTCATCTATCCACCCATTTCTCTATCTATTCATCAATCCATCCCTCCTTATATCTCTGTCCATTCCTCTACCTCTTTCTGTCCATCTATCCATCGCCTTTCTCTCTATCTATATATTTCTCTCCCCATCCCTCTTTACCTCTATCTATCCATCCATTCCTCTATCTATCCATGTATTTACCCATCTATCTATTCATTTCTTTCTCTGTTTCTTTCTCTCTCTATCCCTCTTTCTCTCTTTATTTATCCATTATCTATTTAGCTATTTATCTGTCCATCCCCTTTATCTCTATCTATTTCTTTTTCTCTCCCTCTTAATTTCTATCCATCTATTTATCCATTTCTCCTCTGTTTTTCTTTCTGTCTTGATGTCTCTGTTTTTTATGTGTCTCCGTCTCTGTCTCTTTGTCTATATGGTCAAACCTCCTTATTTATCAGAGGAAGAAAAAAAGAAGTCAGATGAGGTGACTTGGTCAGGGTGATTCAGATGCTAAATGAGAAACCTGGCATATGACTAGTGGGCTTGTGACACTGATCCTAGCACCCTTTCTACTGCATCTTATCTCTTCCTCGATAAGGTTGGCAATGCTCTTTACATTTGCTATCTCATTTGATCCTCTTAACAACCCTGGGAGATAGATGTTTTTATTTTCCCCATTTCATGGGTGGGGATGCTGAGGCTGACAGAGAGACACAGAGCAAGCAAGTTTCATTGACTGGTTCTATGGGCCTCCTTGGACTCCAGATCTAGACAGAGATCTATCCACCAAGAAAGGAACTAGGCTGAAACGAACTGGAAACACTTTCTTTACAACATCCATACATTGGACCAATATGATTGATTTTCCTCTCAGCTTTGCAGAAGAGGAAACTGAGAGAGCTGGACTCACCCTGAGTCACACAGAGTCAGAGTCAATGGAGGATTTCCCTCCTTTCTCTCCTAATTCCATGGGATCTTCTCTCATCACCTTTCCCTCCTCCTCCTTTCCAGTCTCCTAGCAGCGTCTATGTCATAGATACCTGCCTGACCTTTCCCTGCCTGGCTCCTCATCCCAGCCTGCTTTTAGGGGGTGGGGATTGAACGGAGGAGTATTATATTAGCAGCTGCCTAATTCTTTACAGCTTGTGCTTCCCAGTCTCTGTCGGAGCAGACAGTTGGGCGCCCGTCCAGTTCAAGATCAGAAGCTTTGATAACCTGCACCTCAGATTTATGGCAGCCTGAGCTTTCGTGATCACCTAATGAGGTGAATGGAGAGTGTCAACCTGTTTATTAAATACCTAGAACCAGCTGGAAGGCCGGGCCAAGAAAGCAAGTTAATCATATTTCTCATTTATTCAGCATGTCTCCCCCTCTCTCATTGTACCATTCTGGGCCCTCTCGTCCCTGTTAAGTAGAGCAGACCCTCTCTTTTCATCTCCAAAAGGGGAGGCACTCTGGACAGGTCATTTATGGAGACGGTCGGGGGCCCCAAAATGTTTGCGATTTCCTACTGATTTCTTAGGTGTTTAGAAGTTAATAATACTCAGCACCTCATGATTCTTGCCCGTGTGTCAAACAAATACATGAAAGGCTGAGGGCCCAGAGAGAGAGGCCAGGGGGCTGAACGTGGAGAATGGGGAGAGAGGGGGGAGAAGAGCTGCCCCATCTTTCCTTTTACTACTCCTGTCAAAGAAAGCCTGGATAGATTTGTAAGTCCTAACATTGATGGAAGATAAATTAATATTTCTTAAGTCGGCTAGGGTCTAATAAAGCCTTAATTCATCTTCTTTAATTCTCTTTGAAATTTAAACACACACACACACACACACACACACACACGCACAAATTGAAAGTAATGGATGGCCTGAGTTGCTTTAATCTTAACCTCTTCTCACCCTTTCCCCTTAGAGGCTGGTCCACTGTCACTTTCTTAATCACTAGGGAATCCTTCTCCAGTTTCTTTTAACTGCCTTCAACTCCAGAGTCTGTGAATCTGCTCATTTCAGCCTGGAGTAAATATTTCAGCCCATCTGAGGCCCTGGAGCTGGATTCTGACCTTGGACATGGGGAGGGCACATTAGGTCACTGAGTCCTGTGAAGTTTACTACCCTGGCGCAGAGGAAGCAGGGAGAGTCTTTGATCTCAAAAAGGTGAACCTGCATCCTAGTGGGAGTTCCACAGCTAAAGGTTGGCAACTAAAGTTGTACCCTTGCCAAGTGTGGGAAGGAATACTGGGAAGAAGGACTTGGTCTCATACAATGGAACTAGGATGATGGGTGGAAGCTACCAAGATGTGGGGGGGAGAAACCGTTAAATATTAGAATCTTGTCCAAAAGTGGAATGGTCTGCCTCTGGAGGTATGGCTTTCTC
This sequence comes from Sminthopsis crassicaudata, assembly GCF_048593235.1. Taxonomy (NCBI): domain Eukaryota; kingdom Metazoa; phylum Chordata; class Mammalia; order Dasyuromorphia; family Dasyuridae; genus Sminthopsis; species Sminthopsis crassicaudata. The sequence goes on along the minus strand of NC_133617.1, from coordinate 25,716,277 downwards.
ATCATGTAAGGGGCCCCTTCCTGGAGAGGGAATATATTGGAGAAATCCTCTGAAATCATAAGGTCTTCTTGAGAAGCTAACTAGATGAGAAAATTTCTAGATGCAAAAATTAAGGCCTAAGGATATTGAATGGCTTCTCAAACACTAGAGGCAGAATTTCTCTGTGCCCTAAAGCCAAGCACTGGCTTTAGTTCCTTTTAGTTCCTTAGTTCCTTTAGTTCTTCTATTTGTCCTGAACAAAGAGAGATGATTTTTTCCCAATCCTCCTCCAAACCTTCCAAGGTTTCCTGTTGTTTTCCTGAGGCAAATGGTGTGGGGCCAGAAGGTCTTTTATCCAATCGAATTCACTGAGTTTCCATGAGTAATACTCTAATTCTCTTCTCTTCCTTCAAGACTCGGCTCAGATGCTTTTACTTCCAAAACCCACCCAAGTCAAGAAACTGGGTTCAAAATACTACCTTAGTAGCTGCATGACTCTTAGCAAATCATTGATTCTCTCTCAGTCTGTTCCTCATCTATAAAATGAAGTGAGTTGGACTTGATGGCCTCTTAAGTTTCTTTTCTGCTCCAAATATGTGATGTTACGATACATCTTACTAAGAGTGATTCTTTGTGGTTGTTCAGTCATTTTTCAGCTGTGCCCCGGGGCTCTGTGATCTCATTTAGGATTTTCTTGGCAAAGATACCATAGTGGTTTGCCATCTCCTTTTCCAGATCAGTTTTTAGATAAGGAAACTAGGCAGAGTGAAGTGACTTGCCCAGGGTCACATAGCAAGGCTACATTTGAATTCAGATCTTCCTGACTCCAGGGCAGGTGGTCTAAGCTTTATAGTGCCACCTAGCTGCCCTATACATGCTTCATCCCTCCTCAGGTGTTCCAGGATACCTTTGTCTCTATACCTTGGCTTTCTTTATTAAATAAATATTTATTAAGAACTTAGTATGTGTGGAAATTAGGTGAGACACTAGGGACACACACACACACACACACACACACACACACACACACACACACACACACAATCAGTTCCTGACCTTGTGGAGCTTACATTTTATAGGAAGGTAGGGGAAGAAGAAACAATATGTACACTTAAAAGCCAATGCAAAATATGTCTGTCCTGCATGCTTGAAGGCAACTCTCAGAGTTCTCATCCTTACTGACAAATCAGATCCCCAGAGCTACTATATTCTTTTTTTTAAATAATTATAACTTTTTTTTTGACAGTACACATGCATGGATAATTTTTTACAACATTATCCCTTACACTCACTTCTGTTCCAATTTTTCCCTTCCTTCCCTCCACCCCCTCCCCTAGATGGCAGGCATTCCCATATATATTAAATATCTTATAGTATATCCTAGGTACAATATATATGTGCCGAACTGAATTTTGTTGTTGTTGTTGCAAAGGAAGAATTGGATTCGGAAGGTAAAAATAACCTGGGAAGAAAAACAAAACAAAAATACAAACAGTTTACACTCATTTCCCAGTGTCCCTTCTCTGGGTGTAGCTGATTCTGTCCATCATTGATCAATTGGAACTGAATTAGATCTTCTCTTTGTCGAAGATATCCACTTCCATCAGAATACATCCTCATACAATATTGTTGTTGAAGTGTATAATGATCTCCTGGTCCTGCTCGTTTCACTCAGCATCAGTTCATGTAAGTCTCTCCAGGCCTTCCTGAAATCATCCTGCTGGTCATTTCTTATAGAACAATAATATTCCATAACATTCATATACCACAATTTACCCACCATTCTCCATTTGATGGACATCCATTCATCTTCCAGTTTCTAAGAGCTACTATATTCTTGACAGGGCTCTACAGTTGACACTGAGAGATTGAAGGGTTGCTTGTTTAGTGCTTTACATAACGTGAGCCCCCATTAATGTGCTCTTTGCCTTGATTATGAGTTGGCTACTGATTAGTCAGCCAGATTAAATTGGATTTGAGAGAGGAGTGTTTGCTGTTATAGTAAGAAAGGTCAGTAGAAATCGTTCCCTCCCTTTCCTGCTTAAGAGCTATGATACTCTTTCCCATCAGGATATACAGAGTCCAGAGGAAGACAAACTCAGGCTTAGAGATTACATATGTCAGAGGTGTAACTACTAATTTCTGTTTTCTGGAAATCATTTTCTCCCTTTCATGAGATACTTTCCTTTAGACATGGTGTACTTTCTTGTATATCCACAAATCTATCTCCCTGAATCTCTTTGTTTATTTTTGGATCTTAATGGAGACACTGAGAACAGGTGTAGCTATCTGATGTGGACATTGTTGTTGTTGTTGTTGTTGGTTGTTGTTAGGGCACGGATGGAAAGATGACAAGTCCAAAGTGTTCCAGACCCACTGAATCTCACAAGGCCCTTGTTGGCCAAAGTTGAGTGAAGGAAGCAGAAGCTTTTAGTACAAATCAAAGACTATCCCCCTATCCTCTAAGAAGTATGTCATGAGAGGTGTTTCTCTTTCCCCTCCATTACTAAGCACTTGTTTCCCTCTGAATTTCTCTGGGCTGAAGTGTCTTGATATTTTGGAAATGATTCCTAGAATATGATTGAGTTTTTTGGCCAATTCAAATATTCTTCCTGTGTATGACCTCATTTATTTCATCCAATAATAAATGATAATAAGTCAATAAAAATCTTTTACATTGACTCACAACATCTTTGATAGACTTGATTCAATGAAAATATTTTTTTTTTCCATCTGGTTACAGAACCAGGAAATAGCATTTGATCAGTTTACTTTAGGTGGAATGAGATGATTTGATTGATTTATTTGAAATTGATCCTCAGTCTTATATGTACAATTTAAGTACAAAAGTATTTGGTTAGGGGAAGGTAAAGACCAACTATATCACATATTTTATAATATTTTCTTGTAAACCTGTGGTAATGGACAACTTCCCATCCCAGAATGATTAGGGCAAGAATGGTACTAATTTCATACTTTGTATTCCTATGGCCTAACACGTCTTGACCACAGTAGGCACTCAAAATTGTATAATTTCTCAATTCTTCCTATGTAGGCTAGACAAAGCTTTAGAAAGATTAATTTTCAAAGACATTCTAAAGGTTTGGGAGAGTTGAGCTACTTAGAAAAGTGTAAATCTATTAGCTTCTACTCTAAGCAATACCAAAACTGTCTAAAAAAAACCCATTAGGCTGAATCACAGAAAGATGTCCAAAGCTAAATCCCATAAAACAAAATCAAAACAAAATAAACCTTCTCTCCATCCTTACAGCTCTACAAGTCATCCAGAGACAATCCTTAATTACAAATTATATGTGACTGTCTACTTCTATCAAGTGGCCATGATTGATTTACTTGATATCATACTATACTGACTGGAGCGAGAAGATAATGAGTTCAAACTGTGCTTCTGAGATGTGATTTTGAGCCAAGTCACATAATTATCCCTAGACTTCACTCTATTCATCAGTAAAATGAAACCCCCTCAGAGGGGTCTCTGAGATCCCCTCTATTAAGTCTGCATACCTGTCTCTGCTCATCACTCTCAATACTCTTAAGAGGAGGGGGCAGCTAGGTGGCGCAATGGATAGAGCACCAGCCTTGAATTCAGGAGGACCCGAGTTCAAATCTGGTCTCAGACACTTAACACTTCCTAGCTGTGTGACCCTGGGCAAGTCACTTAACCCCAGCCTAAAAAAAAAAAAAAAAAAAAAAAAAGACTCTTAAGAGGGGTCCCCACCATGGCTCTCAGGTGCAAGAAACAGCAGGAGCAGTCGCCACTTTGCCAATCCAAGGAGCGTTGCAAGCTATATAGAGTACAGAAGGAGCACAATGTATTTCCTACTTTCACATAGCCTCTATGAGATGAAGGATTCAGCAGCCAGATAATAGGCAGCCAGGAATAATACAGCATGGTCACCGGACTACCACCAACCAATTGCAGCTCACTGCATACAGTTTGGTATAAATATGGTGGGAAACAATGTTTCCCGTAAGTTACTATCACACCTTGAAAGATCTGCAACTCTTTCACTATCTATCTCAGCCCATGAAGATGAAGGGGATGATACAATGAAGAGAAATACCAGCAACAGTCTAATTCTGATGTGGGAAACAAACCAAAAATTCCTAAAAAATAAGATGAAGGACGCTAACCAAACCTGAGAAGTCTTTCGCATCCTATGCATTTTTCTTCTGAATACTCAGGCAGCCAGAAAAAAGTCAAAATCTAAATGCCACTTCTGGTGAACTCTAAAAGTGTGATCTCTATGTGGGATGGTTTAGAAGAGCAAAAACAAGTCTACCAAAAAAAATCCCCCAAAACCTGAAACAGCAAGGATGCAATACCCAAAGCAGCTAGCTGCATGCAGAACAAATCACATATCCAAGAGCTACAGTGAACCTGTTGATGTTAAAACATCCCAGCCTCTTGGGAAGATTAAGTGTTAAAACCCACCCAAACTCATTTATCCCTCTCCCGAAACCCTCTCCTAAAGCCAAGTAACTGTCTTGTACCCTATTCTCCCCAGGACCCTAACACCAAAATCTAATAATAAAATGCCATTGACCGTCTCTGGAGTCAGCATGGCTACAGATTGTGGAGACGAAATTGATACCTTTGTCAGTTTATTATGTATTAATGATCAATTCACTATATATTGTTTGGCCTCCTCATTATGTGAGTTTGAGCTCCCTTAAGTCTGGAAGTTCAGTTCCCTACTCCACCCTTGTAGCTCATCATTTACCTCCTTTAAGCTCCCTTGGCAACAGAAACAATAACTTCAGGTGCCTCTTATACATTCCCTTTTTACAGAATTCATACAAGCAAAAGATTCCTAAACTATTGACATCAGTAACATACAGACCATAAGCCTCCTGTTCCCCTTAGAAATTGGCCAACTACTGGATCTTCCATGGGATGTGAGTCAGTCTGGTGATGGGATATTTGCCCCATCACAAACCTTTCCAGAGGTATTGGACCAACTGTTAAGGAAACTGAATTAAAGATAACCAACCTATCGTAGAACAATCTTTGACATCAGCCAGTCATAACTCATTCCCCATCTCTGAAGTCCCATTTTTTTTGTCTCCTCTATATTGTTCAGATTTTTTAATATTCCCCTTCAAGAGCTGCTCTGCCAGTTGGATTCTTGGTTTACTGAGGAACTTTGGATTCCTTTTATTGATAATAGCTAGCTTTGCTAATATATTATAATATAATATTTTGATTATAATAAATAATTATTTATAATAAGTATATTATTCATAATATATAAATATAATTCATAATAATTTTACTTATAAATAATTATAACAAATAAATAATTATTTTAATATGTTATAATATAATAAAATAATTATTCTCAAAAACCCTTTCTAGCTCTGATCCTCTCTTACTGTCTCACTTTCACTGTCTTTAAAATGAGAGATTGGAATAATTGGATTTTAAGGTTCCTTGCTAGGTGACACAGTGGAGAAATATCAGGCCTGAGGTCAAAAAGACTCAATATTCTGATTCAAATTTGGCCTCAGACACTTACTAGTTGTGGCATGTCACCTAACACTGCCTTAATTTCCTCATCTGTAAAATGATCTGGAGAAGGAAATGTCAAACCATCCAATATCTTTGCCAGGAAAACCCTAATTGGAGTCATGAGGAATCAAGCCCAACTGAAAAAATAGCTAAACAACAACTGAAAAAAGTTGCTTCCAGGTCTATAACTGGGAAGGAAAGAAGGAAGGAAGGAAGGAAGGAAGGAAGGAAGGAAGGAAGGAAGGAAGGAAGGAAGGAAGGAAGGAAGGAAGGAAGGAAGGAAGGAAGGAAGGAAGGAAGGAAGGAAGGAAGGAAGGAAGGAAAGAAGGAAGGAAGGAAGGAAGGAAGGAAGGAAGGAAGGAAGGAAGGAAGGAAGGAAGGAAGGAAGGAAGAGAGGAAGGGAGGGAGGGAGGGAGGGAGGAAGGAAGGAAGGAAGGAAGGAAGGAAGGAAGGAAGGAAGGAAGGGAGGGAGGAAGGAAGCAAGGAAGGAAGGAAGGAAGGGAGGGAGGAAGGAAGGAAGGAAGGAAGGAAGGAAGGAAGGAAGGGAGGTAGGAAGGAAGCAAGGAAGGAAGGAAGGGAGGGAGGAAGGAAGGAAGGGAGGGAGGAAGGAAGGAAGGAAGGAAGGAAGGAAGGAAGGAAGGAAGGAAGGAAGGAAGGAAGGTAGGAAGGAAGGAGAGAAGGAGGAAGGAAGGAAGGGAGGAAAAGAGCAAGGAAAGGGTAGAAGGAAGGAACTTATTAAATGCCTTTCATGGGCCTTGTTAAGAACTCTACAAAAGTTGCTTCATTTGATCTTCACAATACCCTGGGAAGATAATTATCCCCATTTGTGGTTGAGGAAATTGAGGCAGGCAGAAGTTAAAGGACTTGCAGAGTCACACAGCTAGTAAGTGTGTCCATGATTATTTCAAATATATTTCAAATAAATTTGAATGCAAGTCCTCTGATTCCAGGCATATATCTCTATCTAACCTATGCTCTTTGAAATTCTTATAGCCTCAATTTTCAGTAAAATATGAATAATTATACCTGTAGGTCCTATCTTATAAGGCTGTGATGTGGATCAAATTAAATAATGTATATAAAAGGGTTTAAAATATAAAATTTGAACTCTCTGGAGAAATAGATGATTATGAATATTAATAGTCATAGAGTCAGCAGGTTTTTGTTTACTGTGGGCTACTCACTAGCATAACTCTCAACCCCTCATAATTCTAATGCCTTCCCTCTGTTATCTCCTTTTCATCCTGAATGTAACATTTTTATCCATACTCGTTTACTTGCTCCCTCCCTCATTGGATTTTAATCTCTTTGAGGGGAGGGACTGTGTTTTATCTCTTTTTGTATCCCTGGGACTTAGTGCAATGCCTGGCACAGAATATGCCCATTGATTCTCACTGCTCCTTCATTCACAAAGTCTTTATTAACCACCTATTATAAGGTTCCCAGCCTTATGTCATTTTAGCCCAAATCCAACCCATGTCACTTTGGAGGGAAATTGAGAAGTTTAAGACATGCCATTTATCAGGAAGCCAGAACTCTCCTAGGCACCTTGTCATCTGCTTTGCTGTTTCCTCCCCTCCTAGAAAAGAAAGTCACCAGTATAGTCTCTTCTCTTTCTCCTCCCTTTGGCCTCCCCACCTCTGGCTTTTTGGTGTTCCTCACTGGGATTAAACAGTCCCAATTGGCGAAGGAGTTCATGCTGTCTCAGTAACCCATTCCCTACCATGGTGCCCAACCCATCTAGTCACCTATCGAGAAACCAGGGCCTGCCAAGCACCAGTCATCTGCCCTGGCAAGGCATAATATGTATGTGCACAAATGCATACACACACACACACATGCATATATATGTTGTTGTCATTATTATTACTAATTATCATGGGAAAGGGACACTTTGTTTTGTTCTTGTTTTCCCAGCTCCCAAAACACTGTAGGTATGCAGTCAGTGGGGTCCTGGGTGGAGAGGGGATTCTCAGTCAAGCAGTCCAGACTAGGGGATCTCAGGGGGGGCCTATACTATACAGCTTTGAGATCCCGTGACTGTGAGACCCAATATTGGCCAGAGAGGGGAAAACCCGGGTCCTTTGGATGAGCGACAAAACTGGTCTTGGCCTGACACCTAGAGACATCCGGCTGCTCAGAATGGAATGGCGTCCTCTTAAACCAGAGACAGAGATTTGTCTCCAGAAACTTCCACATTGTGTTCTAACTTGACCGCATCTTGTGCTCAAACTGCTGAAATTCTTGGCTTTGGACCATGATATCCCCACATCCAGGAAACCATTCTGACTCGGTGGGGCCAGAGGTCTCTCCCATTGTAACCCACTTCCTCCATCAGAGTTTTAAATTTGGAAGCTGTTCGCTTTGCTATTGTATGGAATGTCAGTGTTCAGATAACCTCAGAATTATTTTTATTTGTCTTCTCTGACCCAAACTAAAAAAAAGAGAGAGGGCTTTCCTTGGGACATGCTGTTAATAGACAGAAAGTCTGATAAGAGCTGGCTGATATTTTCAGCTTTTGGTTAGACAGAATGGAAGGAGAATACTTCAAATCCCTAGGGGACACTAAAATGGAATTCAAGTGAGTTTAGGGTAAGTGTATGTGAGTGAGTGCTTGGGTCTGGGACTGTGTGACTGTGAGGGAGTAGTTGTGTATTCATACAAGTGTATATATGACTAAATGTGTATATTGTGAGAGTGTGTATATATATATGTATATATAAAATATATATATATATATATATATATATATATGTATACATGTGAGTGTATACATGTGTTTATGTGTATATATGTGTATACATGTGAGTGTATACATGTGTTTATGTATATATATATATGTGTGTGTGTTTGTAGATGTATATGTGTATTTTTGCATATTATACATGTATAATGTATATGTAAGTACATCTAGATATAGATTTTATATGTGTTGTACATATTATTTATGTGTCAGTATGTGAATGTAAACATGCATTGATATGATTATATGCATTGTGTACATGTGAGTACAAATGTGTGCAAGTATGTGTGTATATGTGTGTACACATGTAAGTTTGTCTTTGAGTGTGTATATTTATGAGTATATGTATATGTGTATGAAAGCATGCGAGTTTATTGTGAGAGTGCATAAATGTAAACATGTCAACATGCATGTATGTGACTCTTGTACCGTGCCTATGTATGAGTATGTGTATATGTGAATGTGTGTATAGGTGTCAGTGAATGTGTATCTGTGCATGAATTATGAGAACGTGTGTTTGTGTGAGTTTGTATGTGTTTGTGCATTTGCATATTGTATAAGTACATGAATATGTGTATATGTGAATAAATGTATTTTTTGAGTGTGAGTATGTATGTATTTATAGGAGAAAAAACGGTAAGTTCAAGATCTTAAAAGTCACTGTATTATAGCTCCCTAGATTTAGCTAGAAATTCAATTTAATCATTCACAAACTTCTTTCATTCATTCAGTAAATCTTGATTAATACCAGATGCATCAAATTGATACCAAAATGTTATCATTTTGTTCTGAAATAAAAATGTTCATCCACTATCTCTATTCCTTGCCTCATGGATAAATATAAATATATATATACATACACATACTTATATCTATATTGTCACATACCTACGTATACATATACAAACCTACATATATAGACATACACCTCTACATTCAATACATAAATACATACGTACACATATATACATACACATTTCCACATATATATAGACACACACATACTTATATATACATATATATATATATATATATATATACACACACACATACAGATATACCTATACATACCAACATATATCTATGCCTACATATACATTATACATACCGACATATATAGACACATAATTTACTATACATGCAATACATAACTACATATATACATACACATTTCCACATGTATATAGACATATACATATATATATGTGTGTGTATGTATATGTATGTATGTATGTGTATATATATGCCAAAAATGTAAAGGTCCAGGCTAGCTCCTCTGAAGGGCTCAGAATAAGTCCTTGCCCCATGTTGGGCGCCAAAATGTAAATGTCCGGTCGTCTCTCAATTATAATCTTTTTCTGGGAAGAGGTTTCTTTTCTGTATAATCTTTTCCTCTGTGAGCAGGTTTCCTGGGAGGCCTCTGGAACCTTCAGCCAGAGCGAAGATAGAATTTCAAATTCTCTTCTTCCTGAATCCTGGCTCTGAATCTCCTCCAGCTCTTGTCCTTCCCCAATCCAACATATATCTATGTATGTCTGCATATATATTACAAACCTACATATATAGACACATTTTTATATACAATACATAACTACATATATACATACACATTTCCACATGTATATAGACATATATATATGTATATAGACATATACATACATATATATACACACACATACAGATATACCTACACATTCCAACATATATCTATGCATGTCTACATATACAAATCTACATATATAGACACATACTTCTATATGCAATACATAACTACATATATACGTACACATTTATATAGACATATACATACCTATATATGTATATATACATACAGATATATCTATGCATGTCTATATATACATTATACATACCTACATATACACATACATATACATGTACATATCCCTCTCCATGTCTTTGAGAAATATCAGACTTGCAATTATCCCTGTGGTTGAGTGAAATCAGTTTGTTTGTTTTTTTTAATTTGGAGAAAACCGGAATGCAAGGTTTTTCAAGTTTGCTCTGAAATCAGGAAGACTTGAATTCTACATTTGCTAGCTGTGTGACCTTTTTCCTTCTATGGACCTCAGTTTCCTCACCTCTAAAATTAAGGAGTTGAGCCTCATGGCTTCTATCTTCGTTTTCAGCTCTTTCTATACCTGGCTCCTTACTTTTTACATTTCATCTATATTTTCCTCCTGGTTAAATCTTGTCCAGTTCCCTTATTTGACTGTTCCACAAACTCCATGGTATGGCTATACTACCCCATCTCCCACCTCTGTGCCTTTGTATTGACTATGATGTGTACCTGGAATGTTCTTTTTCCTTTCCTCTGCCTCTGCTTTCCTGGCTTACTTTGAAACTCAGCTCAAACCCCACGTTCTGTAGGAGGCCTTTCTCAATCCTTCCAGCTGCTAGTGCAACTTTTCACATGATCTCTGTATATAAATTTCAGGTCCCAAGTTAGACTGCCATTAGAATGTAAGCTCCTAATAGGAAGCCCTGCTTTTCATTTCTAGTACTTAGCACAAAGCCTAGTACACAGTTGGTGCTTAATAAGTGCTAGCTGACTGACTCCCAATACTCTGCAATTTCCACTTTGCCTTTTTATCAAAAGAATAAACTCCAAGGGAAATCTATTTTTTTCCCTTTAGCTGCATGTCATTATAGACAAAAATCAGCCTTTCAAATGGCCAATGTCTTCACCCTTGAGAGTTCATTGAGAGCAACAGGCTCTTCTGAGTTGGTTGCCCTTCCCTAATGAAGGCAAAGGAGTCTCGGGTCCCTGGACCTTGCTTGAATTAGAGATGGTGTAAACAGTACTTAACAGTTCTAATTGAAGGTCAGTAAATCCCTGAGACATTCAATGAGTTCTATAGGGAGATGTGTAAATCTGCTCCCTTTGTTGACATCCTGGCCAAGCCCCCAGCCTGGGCTTGGGCAAGACTTAATAAACCTGGTATGCACTTAATCAAAACCATTTTGCCACCAAAGGGGCAGGGAGTGTAAATCACAATTACTCTTGGCCCTAAACCCTGTGCCCAGAGAGGCCCTGCTGATGCCAGAGCCCGTCAGGGGCTGAGTCGAGTTGCTTCGTTAACGATCTAGCTTTGGTTTTAAGGTCTCAGTACCCGACCTGCTTCTCTGCGGGGGGATCCAGATGGAAGTTTAAAACCTTGAAGAGGATAACGCTGGCCCCAGACTTCTTCTCCCTCCCCCCCACTTCCAACCCCTCCCCTTTTCTCCTTTTTCTCTTTTCTAGTCATCACCCTAATCAAGAAAATATTTGACATGACCCCCTTCCCCTAGTAAGCTCTGAAGGCTTAATGATCCTGCTCAGGTCAAGGTTTTTTGTTTTTGTTTTTGTCTTTTTTTTTTCATTTAGGGGGGGAGAGAAAGTAGAATGTTCTGAGTGTCCCATCTAGAGCAGATCCCTGGCTCTCCCAACCGCCAAACTCCCCCTTTTTTCCCTTTGCTCCTTTTCCTCCTTTCTAGTCATTATTCTTATCAAAAAAAATATTAATAAGCTCCAACTCTCAGATCTGACATGACCTCTTTCCCCCAGTAAGATCTAAAGGCCTAATGATCCTGCTCAGGTCAAGGTTCCTTTTTCATTTAGGGGGAGGAGAAAGTAGAACATTCTGAGTATTCCATATAGAGCAAATCCCTGACCCAAGAAGGCCCCTCTGCCCAGGGACCAAAAGACCTCTTTTCACCCAGACCTAGGAGTTGTTCAGGTTAAAGAAAGACAAAGGTATCCTCCAACAGTCAAATAGGTTATAGAAAGCAATGCATTTGAGCATCCAAGTGGCTGTGATGATAAGATGCTGCTAGATGTAAGAATCAGGAAGACCTGAATTCAAATCCTGCCTCGGATATGATTTGTATGACTCTGTACAAGTCAGTTCAACCTCAGTTTCCTCATCTATAAAATGAAGGGGTGGGATTGAATGTCCTTCCAGGTCCCTTCCAGGTCTTTAAATCTGTGTTTCTATTTTATTTGTATGAATGAGGGTTTGGAGAAGAGAAGCCATTTCAATGATTTCCTATTGATTTTCCTTCTCTCTCCAATCTATCATATCTATGCACAGCAGCATAGACATCCTTAAAATACAGATTTGACCTTGAGACAGCTTGGTGACATAGTGGAGAGAGCAGTGAGTCTGTGATCTTGAAGATCTGAGTTCAAATTTGCCTCTTATACTAGCTATATGACTCTGAGTCACATCACTTACCTTCTGTTTGCCTCTGTTTGTCCAAGTGTAATATGTGCCTGACAAATAGTGGTGTTACATAAATGTTTATTCCCCCCTCTTACCATGCCCCCAAAGTCTTAGACTTGCCAGCAGGGGGAAGAGCAAGGAACAACTGATAGATGGCAAAGTACTTGTTTTGACATCATAGAAGGAAGCACTTTCTAGCAATTAGAGCTATTTAAAAGAGGACTGGCCTGAATTAACAAGTTTTAAATTGGTCCTTTTATGGAAACTTTCAAATGAAGGCTAGATGGCTCCTGGCCCAGCATGTCAGAGGAAATTCTGGGTCAGGTTCAACCTCTACTGGCTGACCCAAAAAGTCCCCTTGGCCCCGAGATCCCATGATTCTGAAAGAATTCTGAGATTGTTTTTACCCTCAAAGATGGACTTTGGGAGACAGAGTGTTCAAAGTCCCTAAATAAAGATTTCCCAATTTTTTTTCTTTGTCTCTAATGGAGACTGTTCAGTGGAAACATTTGGGTCTCTTTCCCATGAGGACATAGCAGTACAATGGAAACAGCTTGACTCTGGAGACAAAAGACCTGGATTCAAAGCCTGCCTCTGATGTTCTCTTTGTGAGACCTTAAATAACTTTCCTCCTCCTCTTCCCCCTCCTCCTCTTCTTCCTCCTCCTCTCATCCTCTTTCTTCTTCTTCTTCTTCTTCTTCTTCTTCTTCTTCTTCTTCTTCTTCTTCTTCTTCTTCTTCTTCTTCTTCTTCTTCTTCTTTCTTCTTCTTCTGCTGCTGCTGCTGCTGCTTCTGCTGCTTCTGCTGCTTCTATCTTCTCTCTGTGTGTCTCTCTCCCACTTCACTCCTCTCTTCTTCTCTCTTCTCTGTCTGTGTTTGTATATCCCCTTCCTCTCCCTTCTTCTTTCTTCTCTGCTTCTCTGTGTCTCTCTCTTCTCTGTGTCTCTGTCTGGGTCTCTTTGTGTGTCTATCTCCTCCCCTCTTCCTCGTCCTCTCCCTCTCCTCTCCTGCCTCTCTCTTTGATTCTCTTCTATTCTTTCCCTCTCTTTCCTTTCCTGTTTTCCTCTGCTTTTCTTCACTCTTCCTGTTTTTCACTGGATGCCATCACTGGAAGAGGATGCCCCTCTTCATTCTCCTTTGTGCTCTCCTTCATCCTTTTCCTGCCCTCTCTCACTGCCCTTGCCTATTTTCTCATCCTGATTTGCCTTTTGTGGCCCCTTTCCTCTTCTTCTCTCCCCACCATTTGCCTGGAGCCCAAGCCTGGGACTAAAGAACTGGCCAGAGCCTTAATTGCTCCCCTCTTAGATATGATGCCAATTAGAGGTGACATCCTTTGAGCAAGGAGCCGAGATGCCACGGCTACATATTCCCTCTGTCTCAGTGAATCAGAGGAGCTGTCACATCCAGAAAGCTAGAAGCCAGCCATGGAGCAACCCAGGCCATTGAGATCCTGTGAAAGCAAGCAAAAAACACTGAAAACACTGGAGAGGTTGGGGAGATGGGTTCTTGGAGTGCTTTTTACTCCTCTCCCCTCCCGCTGCGGAGTATTTACAGGACCTGACATTTCTGAGGTTGCAGAACTTCTTTGTACCAACCAGGGTACCCACTACTGTCCATGCCCTGAAGGGGCTCCAAGGCCCTCTGGAAGGACAGAATGAAACCAGCCCTGTGGAGGTGGGGGTGGTGGTGGAATCTGACAGCTTGAGCATCCACAGGCTTAGGACATAACTAGTGGTAGCTTAAAGGATTGAAGGCCCTTCCCAACACTAAAAAGAAGGCAGTGTCACAGAGGCAAGTTTGTAAGGGCCCAGCTTCCCAAATGCATTTCAACTATTGTTCAAAAACTAATGTTTTTCCATTTAAAAATGGTACAATTGTTACCTAGCCTTTATTACGTCAGGGACCCTTTTGGTTGTCTGGTGAAAACTATGGATCTATTATAAGATAAGCTTTCTAAATTCATGAAATAAAATACACACAATTTCAAAGGAAACCAGTTATATTGAAATAGGTATCCAAATATTTTTAAAACAATTGCCCAGACCTCACATGAAGAATCTTTGCTCTAAAGGGGAAATTGTATGATTCATAGAGACTAGCCTCAACATCAGGAAGAACTGCATCATCAATCTCCTTGTGTATTAAATACTGGCTGTGTAACTTTGGGCAAGAGACTTAACTTTTAGCTCAGAAATTTTCAAAGTATGGTTTAGGCCCTCTTGGGGGTCCCAAAACTCTTTGAGAGGATTCTTAAAGTTAAAACTATTTTCATAATATTGCTAAGACCTTATAATTTCTTTCTTTCTTTCTTTCTTTCTTTCTTTCTTTCTTTCTTTCTTTCTTTCTTTCTTTCTTTCTTTCTTTCTTTCTTTCTTTCTTTCTTTCTTTCTTTTTCTTCTTTTTTCTTCCTTCCTTCCTTCCTTCCTTCCTTCCTTCCTTCCTTCCTTCCTTCCTTCCTTCCTTCCTTCCTTCCTTCCTTCCTTCCTTCCTTCCTTCCTTCTTTCCTTTCTTTTCTTTTTTTTTCTTTCTTTCTTTCTTTCTTTCTTTCTTTCTTTCTTTCTTTCTTTCTTTCTTTCTTTCTTTCTTTCTTTCTTTCTTTCTTTCTTTCTTTCTTTCTTCTTTCTTTCTTTCTTCCTTTCTTCTTCTTTCTTTCTTTCTTTCTTTCTTTCTTTCTTTCTTTCTTTCTTTCTTTCTTTCTTTCTTTCTTTCTTTCTTTCTTTCTTTCTTTCTTTCTTTCTTTCTTT
Organism: Sminthopsis crassicaudata; assembly: GCF_048593235.1. Lineage (NCBI taxonomy): Eukaryota > Metazoa > Chordata > Mammalia > Dasyuromorphia > Dasyuridae > Sminthopsis > Sminthopsis crassicaudata. The sequence goes on along the minus strand of NC_133617.1, from coordinate 25,701,056 downwards.
CTTTCTTTCTTTCTTTCTTTCTTTCTTTCTTTCTTTCTTTCTTTCTTTCTTTCTCTGAAGCATTTGGAGTTAAGTGACTTACCCAGGGTCACACAGTAGGAAGTTTTAAGTGTCTAAGATCATATTTGAACTCAGGTCTTCCTGACTTCAGGGCTGGTGCTCTATCCACTGTCACCTAGCTGCCCCAACCTTGTAATTTCTAATGCAGTAAATATCAACAGAAAAAACACACATAAACAAAAGTTCTTTGAGGTGTCTTCAGTAGTTTTAAAAAGGGACGAAAGGGGTCCTGAAACCAAACATTTTGAGAATGGCTACTCTAGTTTCAGTGACATTGCTGACTTGTGTTGGGAAAGGGAATTTACTCATCTGAAAATTAAGGTTAAGTTCCTATCGCTTCTTTCTCTTCCTCCTCCTCCTCCTCCTCTTCTCCTTCTTCTTCTCTTTCTTCTCCTTTTCCTTCTTTTCCTTCTGCTTCTTCTTCTTCTTCTTCTTCTTCTTCTTCTTCTTCTTCTTCTTCTTCTTCTTCTTCTTCTTCTTCTTCTTCTTCTGCTTCTGTTTCTGCTTCTGCTTCTTTCTCTTCTGCTTCTGCTTCTATCTTCACTGGTATCATAATTAGGAAGTGATAGCTTCATGTTCTTCCCTGATCAGGCCACAAACTACTTTATCAAGACTTATCTTTGGGGTATATATTCAATTTTAAGTGCTATGATTTAGGATGGAGGGAGACACAAATTGGATAAAGTATCAGCCTTGGAGTTGGGTATATCTGAGTTCAAACGCCACATCTGCCACTTAACAACTGTGAGATCTTGGGCAAGTCAATTCAAGGAGGGCCAGCACCTCTGAAATGAGGGCATACTGAACACTTCTCAGGCCTGCTCATCCAACTTTGAATTTGGTCATCCACCAGCACTCAACTCCAAGAAACTGTAATGTGTGTATACACACCCTATGGTAAACCATCTTGGCTAAACCAGGTTAAGTGTAACCTATAGGCCTTAAACCTGTTGATAAACTAAGGGGGTCTACCCCAAGTTTGTGAAGGCTTCCCTCAGCTGAATGGGACAATTTTCTCCAAAGACCATGAAAACAACTGAATCAGACACTGTGGAATGGCTAGAACTGGGTCAGATGTCAAAGACACCAAGGTCAACCACTGCACCCTGGGCCATCAACAGTCATCCTGACTTTTGTCCTGCCACTGGTCTTTGATGACTCTAGCAGAGAGAATCAAGCTGAGGACTTTATGCAGCTCTGCCTCCCTTAAATCCAATTTACCCACAAGTAAAGAGATCCTTCTATGACACCCTTGGTCTTCTTCAAACAATGACAATAGCTATGTGATCTTAGCCTTGCTGCACTTTTTCTTTCCGAGGAAAGCTGTAAAATGAGGGTGTGTGGTGGTGGTGGGGGAGAACAGATAATTCCCAAGATCCTTCTGATTCTAAATCTAGCAGGATACAATAAACTGGAAAAGGTCAAGAAGAGGGCAAGAAAGATGGACAGTGGCCTAGAGTTCATGATTTATGGGGAGTAGTTGAAGAACCTGTTTAGCCCAGAGAAAACTCAGGGGGAAATGATAGCGATCTTCATGTATTTAAAAAGTCGTCACATGGAAAACTTGTTCTAAATGACAGAACCAGGAGAATTGTGGGACAATGCAAAGAGAAATCAAATCTGGGCTGGTTATGAGGGGAGAAATTGCTTGTAGATTAAAATTGTTCAAAGTAGGTATGAACTATCTTGGGAGTAATAGGCTCCCCATCACTGAAAGTCTTTAAGCAGAGGCTGGATGACTATTGGGAATATTTTCAAGAACATTGTTTTCCAGATATAAACTGGGTTAAATGTCTACTTGGGCCCTTTCTAGTTTTCAGGTTCTGGGCTTCTGGCATTCTCTGCTCACAGATGCATTATGGTATTAGAGAATCACAGCATCTTGAAATTGGAAAGGTTCTTGGAAGGTTACTAGTCCAATCTTTAGTTGACCAAAACCCCCCACTTCAAAAACTCTTATTATTTTAGAATTATACGACCATAGTTTTAGAGCTTGTAGGGACCTCCAAGGCCATCTAATCTATCATTGACTTGACCAAGAAGACAACATTAGGGCAAAATTTTATGATTAGAGAAGCATATTTTTAGAGCTAGAGGGTACTCTAGAGGCTGCCCAGTCCTGTTTTGACTTGACTGAGAAGCCAATATCTCTGATAAAAAATAGGATTTTAGGAGCTGGAAGAGAACCTATGGGCTACCCACTCTAATCTCACTCTGAAGTGAGGTGACCTAATATCCTACAAGCTAGTAAGTAGAAGAAAGAGATTTGAACCTGGGTCTTTCAGCCCTAAGTCTAACACACTTTCTCCTGGATCTTAGATTTTAAAAAGTAAGATGGGGCCAGACAGAGTAGAAGCCATCTACAGAACAGCTCATACAGTAACCGACTTCCACCATATCCTCTGACACTTCTAACGTGCCAGACAACTTTCCATTCACTGAAAAACAATATATGCTAACATTAAAAAGGGATTTTCAAAAATACTCCAGCCATCAACTCATTGTTTGGGGCCAAGGGCTCAGCAAGATTCAAGCCGCGTCTTCCTCCTTTCCCTCGGCATATCCAGCACGTCAGCTGGATTGGATTATTCATAATAAAACCAGCCCGTGATTTATGGCGCACCATGGAGCCCAGCGTGGCTAACAGGCTTAGGCCTGCACATTATTCACATAAAAACCAGGCCTGCTACCTGAAACCCTGCCGGGGCAGCACATAAGGGTGAGAGAAGAAAAACAGCCACTGGGTTAGCCCAAGCTCGACATCTTGGAAACAGGCATTTAGTGAGCCATTCTTGAGAAAGTTGGCCTTTTGTAACATTCTGTGGGTCTAAACTTGATCATGAGTCAGGAGGAAGCAGACAATCATTTATTAAGCACCTATTATGTGCCAGCTACTGTGCTAAGTGCTTCACAAATATGATCTCCTTAGATCTTCACAACCATGAAGGGCTGATGCTATTATGATCCCTATTTTACAATTGAGGAAATTGAGGCAGATAGTTAAGTGACTTGTTCAGGGTCACACAGCTAATAAGCTGGATTTAAACTGAGGTCTTCTTGATTTTAGACTTGATCCTTCATCCACAGACCCTCAGCTTAAGACAGCATTTAGTACAACTCCTTCCTTGAACAGAGAAGGAAACTGAGGCCCAGGAAGGTTAAGAGATTATGGATCTGGATCTGCAAAGGGACTCTGAGCACATCTAGTCCTATTCTGATCATATTATAGAAGAAGGAACAAAGAACAAGGATATTAAGAGATGATAGATTTAGAGCAAGGAACTCATGGTTTAAACTCTTCATTCCATTGTTGAGGAAGTTGAGATTCACAGGAAGTTAAAGGACTTGTCTAAGGTCACACATAGACTTCTAACTTTCTCACAATATATGTATATACATATATATATATATACACATATATAATTTATTATATTATTATAGTAACAGATTAATCCCCACCCCCATTAGTATGACCAGCTATAGATAAGAGTTGAAGGGAGTGAAACTGAGGCAGAAGGGAAGAGATGCTGAACCCCTTTACTCAGCCAAGTCCTGGGGAAAGCACCTGGGCCAAAAGTAGAAAAGCATCCAAATCCCAGCCCCAGATAATGCCAAGCCACAAGGAGCCTGTTCAGTAGGCAGACTCATCTGGGAAACAAGAAACAGGGGGAAAGTCAATGATCAGGGAAAGGAAGTTAACAGATGGAGGAGAAGGCACGATGACGTATCTCCTGTCTCTTGACACAAAATGTTACTACAAATTGAAGGGAGGATGAAGTGGAGGAGAAGGAGGAAGAAAAGGAGGGAGGAGGAGGAGGAGGAGGAGGAGGAGGAGGAGGAGGAGGAGGAGGAGGAGGAGAAGAAGAAGAAGAAGAAGAAGAAGAAGAAGAAGAAGAAGAAGAAGAAGAAGAAGAAGAAGAAGAAGAAGAAGAAGAAGAAGAAGAAGAAGGAAAGACAGAGGAAAGAGAGAGAGAAAGAAAGAAAGAAAGAAAGAAAGAAAGAAAGAAAGAAAGAAAGAAAGAAAGAAAGAAAGAAAGAAAGAAAGAAAGAAAGAAAGAAAGAAAGAAAGAAAGAAAGAAAGAAAGAAAGAAAGAAAGAAAGAAAGAAAGAAAGAAAGAAAGAAAGAAAGAAAGAAAGGAGGACAAGGAGAAAGAAAAAAGGAAGAAAGAAAAGAAAGAAGAAATAAAGTAATGGGAAAGAGAGGGAAGAAAAGAGAGAGGAAGGAAGGGAGGGAGAAGGGGGAAAGAGAAAAAAGAAAGAAAAGAAAAAAAGAAAAGAACCTAAATTAGATAATCAGTATTGATTTTAAAAGGAAATGGCAGACTGCTTCATGATACACTGCAAAAATTTAGCACCTGCTGACTACCTAACAAGACACATCATAGTGATTAGAAGCTTAGCCTCTTTCATTGACAGATAAATGACAAGTCCTTCCTATCCCAATATTCATCATTTCCTGAAGAATTCAAACAATATTCTGACTTAACAGAATAGATTGCTTCTCATGATTTCCAAAACATAACATTGATCCATAAAATCTTAAGCAACAACCAACCTTTTTAATAGACGTCATCTTCCAAAATACTCTTACTCTCCAAGCTGAGAGGACCTCCAAACTTTCAAACTATAGGATGGTAGCAGAAGGCAATATAGTCATGTGGATGATGTACTCAGCATCTCGGTAAGCCCGTCTGCAGCTGGGTTGGACAGAGGATGTGCAATAGGCCATGGAATATTAACTATAATAGCATAACAGCAGGAGACTGACTTGTCCTAAGACTGTTTCTATGTGAATACAAATGAAAAAAAAATAAAATGAGAAATTTTCCTAAAATAATAATAACTGTGTGGTCCTGACTATTGGCTGCTTGCAGCTTTGAGGAGAAATAACTATTTTTCTACCACGCTGATATTACCAGTGATAGACTGTTAGCCTTGGAACCAGAAATCCCTGGACTTGAGTTTCTCCTGTGACCCATACTAGTCATGTGACCCAGGTCAAACTATTAATTCTGACTCATTACTTTAGGTAACTCTTGAAGATTGTAAGTAGCAAACAGAGTGCAGACCTATGCACATAGAGGGAGCTTCCTCATCTGAGAAGTCCCTATAAAAAAGAATTCAGTGATTCTCCTAAAAAAAAAAAAAAAACAATGATAATAACTCACATTTCTATAGCATTTTGTTCAATTAACAATCATTTATTAATTCCCTACTATGAGTAAGGGAAATGAAAAAAAAAAAAAGAAATGAAACAATATGTGCCCTCAAGGAGCTTATATTCTTATTGGCCACCCTGTAAGTCTCTGTCACTCACCCCTGGACTTGGCTGTGTGAGGGGATTTGTCATTTGCAAAGTATTTTCATGAAACCATAGGTGAGCTGCTGAGAAGGAATTTAAGTGCTCAGAGAACCACAAATAAGGCAGGTGACTCCTCACAGACATGAAAGCAGGAAGTTCTCCACACCTTCAGTTGCATGGACAATTCCAGGTGGCGGTGCAAACATCAATAAATGTTGACTTTGTATACCTATCTTATATTCTACATAGAATTCCCAGTCCCTCTAATTTTGTCCGCCTGCATTTTGGATTTCCTTCACAGGCTAATTATACACTATTTCAAAGTCTGATTCTTTTTGGACAGCAAAACAACTGTTTGGACATGTAGACATATATTGTATTTAATTTATTCTTTAACATATTTAACATGTGCTCATCAACCTGCCTTCTGAGGGGGGGGGAAGGAGGGGAAAATTTGGAACAAAAGGTTTGACAATTGTCAATGCTGTAAAATTACCCATGCATATACCTGGTAAATAAAAACTATAATTAAAAAAAAAAGCCTTGAAAAGATAGCAATAATAACACCCATCAGGAAGGACTTTGAAGGTTTTGACCTTCAGAATTTTGACTACAGAATTGTGTAGTTTTATCTTGGATGTAATTAGAAGCCCCCTGAGTTCATTTGGGAGCATGCTCTTAAGGAAAATCTATTTAGTAGCTGAATGGAGGGTTGACTGGAGAAAGAATGAGACTGCATACAGGTTCACTAGAACTTATTTCTCTAACCCTTCCCCCTCAACTATCTCTTAGCATCTAAAAATCTAGCACCAAGTAGTGTTGGATACAGAGAATATGGCTCCTAAATCCTCAGCCAGTGTATCTATGAGAACTTCTGAGTATTCCGTTCACTCTCGCCCTCACCTCTCTAGGGAACCTCCATCTTCCTTCTTCCCATTTATATAATTCCCCTGCCCATGTGTCTCTATTCCTTGCTCCTGCCCGGCTTGTCAGTCCATGGGTTTACTCCCCTACTGTAAGTAAACCTTTCAATTCAGAGTTGACAGCAAAACACACAGCGCCATCCACATGGAGAGAAGCATTTCACAAATTCTGAGGAAAGACCATAGAATCACAATTTTATTGTTGGAAGGAACCCCTCCCTCATATTTTACAAATTTTACAAAGATTTGTCCAGGTCCACACAACTAGTAAAGATCTGAGGCAGGATTTGAATCCATATCTCTAGGACATGACTCACTACTCCAAGATACCTCCATGACTTTTCCAAGATAATGATTTCTTGGAATTGAGAAGACCCTGTCTCTCATAAATGTTCCTGAGGTAAACTCAGGGGATGAGATAGGATAGATTCCCGAATACTCTGGACAGCTGAAGGACTCTGGGTGACTTCAAAGGTGCAGTTTATGCAAGCAAAACTGCCTCAATAAAACTATTGACTAAAAGGTCAAATATATGGTTGGGAAAATGGTGGTTTCCATCACTGTAATGCCTAAAGTAGACATTTGTCTTATGTCACATCCCCAAGCACCATCACTTAGTGATTTACTGGCTGTGAGATCAGCTTAGAGGATGATATGTCAGCTGTGAAATCATCCACATGCCTTAGAGTCATTTTTGACTCTTCTGTCCCCCCTTCCTCCCCGACTTTCTCTCCATCCAAATCATCTCAATTCTGCCAGCTCATCCCTCATGTCCACCCCCTTCCTTCCTCTCCTCTTTTCACCTGAATCATTGCAGTATTTTCCTCATAGGTTTTTCCACTTCTCCTTTCTCCATACAACTCCCAAAATAATCCTTTCAAAATACCAGTTGGGATACCAGTTGGAGTCTCATAACTTAATGTGGGGATCATAAAGTTATGATTTATTATCAATAAATGTTTGGGTTGTATACTTATCTTATGCATCTATATATTCAGGATCCTGTAAAATTTTCTCAGATAAAAAGGACTTGCAAGTGGAAAAAGGTTAAGATGCCTTGGTCTAGAATATACAATAACTTATTTCCTCTAGGACAAATTATAAACTCTTGGGATTGATATTTAAACTCTTCACATTTTTTCACATTACTCCCCTTCATGGATCTTAACTTCCAGCCAAACTGGTCTACTTGCTGGTTGTTTAACTTGGAATTCCATCTCCCACCTCCCTGACTTTGCCCTGGCAGTCCCCCACATCTAGAACACACTCCCTCCTTATCTCCTGCTCTTTGAATCCCTTCAAGTCCAATTTAGGGGCCCTTCCTATGGAAAATCATTTCTGATTTGGCTTCTTTTCCCACAGGTAGAAATTTCCTCTCCCTTCTCAAACAATCAGGAATGTGTTCGTTCAGCTAAATTATGTATCGTCTTTGCAGGATTGTTTTTCACTATGACTTTTCCCAGTGATTTATCTGAGGCGACATCTCTTTACACCTTAGAGATCCTATATGTGTGTGTGTGTGTGTGGGTGTTTATGTATGTGTATGTATATGTATATGTATACATATATATTTTCCCAAATTTGACAATATGATCTCTGCAGTCACTTCCAGGTCAAAATCTGTTACACATGTAGAATTATATTCTAAAAGTTTTTGTCATTATATTCTCATTGTTTAGCACAGTGCCTTATACTTGGGAGTCACTTTATGAATGTTTGTGGACTTGGATTAGAGTCTTTCTATATAGGACCAGCCACCAGGATAATGCGATCCAATTTTAGATCTGAATTCACATCCTTTTCCTGACAGGTGACAAGGCCATGGTTATCCGAATCCAATAGATCTCTTCCTTACTGTCCATGCCCAATCACTAACTCCATTGTAAAGGTCAGCAGAAGAGGAGCAGAAAGAAGAATTGATTTTGTGTCTGGTGTCTTAACTTTTTTCTCTAAGTGACTTTGGACAAGTCACTTTACTCTTTTAAGAGCTGTCTCTTCAGCTGTAAAATGACTGGATTGCACAAGATGACTCCAAGTCATTGAGACTTTCCAAGTTCTAAATCTGTCACATGCTTGGAACTATTTTTTAAAAGTTTTTTTTTTATTTTAAAAGGTCTATTACACATAATGCTACTATCAAATCATATTCTGGGAACTCAAGGAAAATTTTCCTGAAAGGGGAATTTTTAAGCAAATTGTTTTAATATTTAATTTCTCTGTCTTGGTCAATGCAACCATAAACTACAGCAAGAGAGATCCCATGACCAGGAGAAAAAGAGAGGATTATCCCATTTTTGTGTTCTGTTCTGGTCAGATTACACATGGAGGGTCCTTCTAACTATTTAGGAAGAACATTGATAAGCATGATGATGTGGATGGAAAAAATCCACATGGAAATCACATCCTTCCTCAGCCACTTAGTCCTTGTATTAATCTGGGCAAGTCTAGGGGAAACCTAGGAGCAGCTAGGGGATGCCATAGTGCTCAGAGTACCTTGTCTAGAGTAAAAATACTCATCTTCCGCAGTTCAAATGCATTTCCAGGAACTTACTAGCTGTGTGACCCTGTTTGCCTCAGTTTCCTTACTTGTAAAATGAGTTGGAGAAGGATATGGCCAAATCAATCATTTTTTTTGCAGAGAAAATCTAAAATGGGCTCATGAAAGAGTCAGATACAAGTGAAAAACAACAGCAACCAATCCACTTACTCTGTCTGCCTCTATTTCTTCCTATGTAAAATGAAGAAGTTGGATTTGACCTGTTAGTCCCTTGCTAGTTCTAAACTTGTGTGATGCCATATGGTTGGGAAATCACAAAGAAGATGTGAAGAACCATGAGATAAACATGTTAGAAATGGGGAAATGATAATGAGGAGGATACTAGTTAGCATTTATATACAGCTTTAAGTTTTGCTAAGCATCTTAAAAACATCATCTCGCTTCATTTTAATAGATGGTGAATTCTATTATTATAATAGATTTTATAAAATATAAATTTTTATGTATATGATATAGAACATAAATAAACTTTTATAATTCTATTATATATATAAATTTTATATTTATACAATATATAAATTATGTCTATATGTAAACTATTTTACAATTCCATTATATATGTATATAAACATGTATATATGTATATATACATATATATATATAAATAAACTATTTTATAGATGAGGAAACTGAGGCAGACAGAGGTGAAGTAACTTATCTAGGATCACACAACTAGGCAAGTGTCTGAGGCCAGATTTAAATTCAGATTTTCCTGACTCAAGATCCTTTGCTGTATCCACTGTGCCACCTATATTCATGTTCATAAGTGAGCACAGTGACTGGCACATAGTATGTGTTTCATAAATGTTTATTGATTAATTGATTTAGAACTGGAAGAGATCTCAAAGATCATCTAATCTTAGTTTTTATCTTGTGTGCGAAGAATTGGGGATGCTTAACTTGGAGAAGAGACGATTTGGGATAGAGGGATAGGAAGGGAGAGAAATGATGGCTGTCTTCTTGATATTTGAATAGCTATTGGATGGACTGGCCTTGTTCTGCTTAGCCCCAGAGGGCAGAATTTGGAGTGATAGGTGAGAAAGTTGCAAAGAGGCAGGTAGAACCATGATGTAAGAAAAGATTTAGGCTCAATTCATCAAAAATTGAAGTCTCCAAAAAATTGAAATGGAATACTACTCAGAGAGCCATGGAAGGTGGTACACTGGGCATCAGCCAGCTGTGAACTATGGCAAAGAAGGGATCTGGCAGGAGGAGCTGTGTAAAGCTTGCTCATCGAGGACGTGTACAAGTAAATGAGAAAATGAGACAATCACAAAGCTGATGGAGGCTAGACCAGCTAGACCTCTGGTAGATGTCACATAAGGCTGGCCCTTACTATGGCGCTCTGATCCCCTATGGACACCTCTCTGGAAGGGACAGAGATGATTCAAATGGGAAGGTGATTTAAGGTCTGCATCATGGGGGGGAAGATCAAGGATCTACCAGCATCTTGGAGTAGGTAAACAAAACTAGCCTCTCATTCTTTTCCTGGATTTGGTTACCCTCCTTGATCTTACTGGCTTTTGTCCTACTGTATAATGCTAGAGTTTACCTTCCCAATAGTCCCAACACTCCTGGTTTTACCTTTGGCTCCATTCTCGATATGGGATAAATGAGACAAGGCAGTACTAGAGAGGAATTGCAATATAGCTGAGCATGATATATACTCATCCAAAGCACAATCTTAGTCTGCAAAGTGGCAGAATGAAAAGCAATGATCAGTAACCAGGAAGGGCATAAGGAACAGTTTTCTCACAGACTGAGCTTCCCTAAGGTGGAATGCTCAGTCATTTCAGTCACATTCAATTTTTTGAGACTCCATTTGGGGTTTTCTTGGCCAACATACTGGAGCGGTTTGCCATTTCCTTCTCCAGCTCATTTTACAAATGAGAAAACTGAGGCAAACAAGATGAAGTGACTTGTTTGTGGTCATCCAATTTGTAAGTGTTTGAGATCAGATTTGAACTCAGGAAGAGGAATCTTCATGATTATAGATCTGGTGCTCGATCCACTGTAGCTCCTAGTTGCCAAAAAAAAAAAAAAAAAAGTATAATGGGCAGAGTTGATATATTCCCCTCCACACCCAGCAGGTTCCACCTGTTAACTCTGCTTTCTTGCTTTGTTAATCTGCATCCCTTCCCTCAAATAAAATAATTCAAAGGCTCAAAATCAATCAGTGAAGCACACAGTAGGTGCTTAATAAATGTTTGTTGACTGACTATTGTTAAGATAACTTAGTATCTTTATGCCCCTCCAAGTCAAGGAAATTAAACACCTCCAATTTATACCTAGGTAAAAGAAAGGCAAAACTGTCAAGATTAAGAAAAGGAAGGTCAACATAAAATGTAAGATTCACTGTGACAGACCCCTGCATATAGTAGGTTTCAAAGATATTTCCTGGCTCTGAATTTTATTTAAAGAAACTAAAATGAAATTGTATCTTATTCAAATTATATTAAAATTTAGAAAAATATGAAAAAAGAATAAGAAAAAAAGAAAAATATTCTAAAAAAATTTTTTTACAATAGGCTGCCTGGAGAAACAGTGAACTTCCTATCAGTGGAGGCTGCTCTTTAAGATATGGTTATATAATGTAAGTATAGATTGGAGGCAGCTGGGTGGCTCAGTGAATGGAGCACTGAGATTGGAGTCAGGAAGTCCTGAGCTCAAATGTGGCATCGGACACTTGTGTGATCCTGGTCAAGACTCTTAATTCCTATTTGCTTGGTCTTCTCAATTGCATAATAATACAACTAAATTACAATTTACCTTCTAGGGTTAGTGTGAGAACCAAATAATATAATATGTTTAAAAAGAACTTAGTGCAATAACTAGCATATAGTGGGAGCTATATAAATGCTTATTCTTTACTCTTTCCTATCCCTTTCCCATTTGTCTAGGCTCTTTCCATTAGATGATGATGTATCCATATATAAGAAGTCCCTCATCTCCCCAAGATGCTTTTACACAGAGAACTTTGCATAAAATGTCGAGAAAAGGGGCAGGGTAGAAAGATAAAGAGATGGACAAACTTGTGGTGCAGTCCCTCAAGGGTTCCAATGTTAAATCAGAAACAAGAGTAGTCCTTCATAATTTTGCTTGATTGCTCCTGCTCCTGACATTTTCGGTGCAGACTAAGCCCACTAGGGTTGTTTTCAACCTGTTCTGCTCAGTCCCTTCCAGATTGGCAACAGATTTTTGCAATTTTGGTGTGCACCCAAGATGGCATCTCTTTAAAGAAACTCTTAAACCTGGCTTCCCTCTGTGTGAGAATTGTCTATAAGGGGTGACCCCAAGAGAGAAGTAATCCAGGGGAAACCAAAACCAGATTTTTCTTTCTTTTTTCTTCATTTAAATCCCCCCAACTTCCTCCAGAGATCTCAAGGGGATTTTCCAATATCTTTGCTAGCAATGGAAATGAATTTAAAGAATGGAGAGAAGATACCGGACTCGTACATTTCCAAGTTGGTCAATAGTAATTAACTGACATCTAAGGTTCTATTCTATGTTTATATAATTATATAATGTTTTTATTTATTATATAATTATATAATATGGTCTAAATAAGGGCATGGCTAGCTCCATCACTGGAAATCTAGGTGGACAGGGGAGGAACAAAGTCATTGTCTCCATTCTAATAGTCTGGGGTTGAGTCCAAAAGGTAAGTCTCCAGAACCCAGTGTTTTATAAGACCAGAGATCACTCTTTAAGGAAATAAGAATGCAATGATTAAGGGTTAGAAGGCTTGCTATTTCAATGAAATCTCTGGCCCAATCTTCTCTCCAAAAAGTACCTTTATTATTTTTTTTTAAAAACTTAAAACAACTTGGCATTTTTCATTTAAGCATTTACCTTGACCATCTATCTTCCTGGATATAGAGGGTCTTCATTGATCCTTTTGGAATCTAACTACACTTCCTCACTGTCTCATCCTCTCCCTCCCAATATAACTGAGAGAACTCCTAGAAATGGACCTAAATGCACAGTCATTAGTATATTAGAGCAAGCAAACAAAATTATCCCAAAGCAGAATGGGCTATCTTATTCTGCTCTGCCTAAAGAAACAGGTTAAGGAATATAAGGTGCATGTTACAGAGATTTAGGCTCCAGTCTTCTCAAATGATCTTGTTTCCCTCCACCAAATCAGTAAGGTTGTTAAGCAAATATTATTGTCTCCATTTTGTAGCTGAAGAAATTTGAGTCCCAGAGAAGCAAAATGACTTGCTATAAATCATACAGCCAGTCAGTGAACATTTATAAAGTACCTACTATGTCCCAAGCATGGCACTAACTAATAGAACTGGGGGATTTGAACACTGCTTTTAGCAATTAATGGATCAAGCAGTAGTTAGTAATTAATATCTCTTTATTAAGCCCTAGGGATATAAAGAAAGGCAGAAATAGTCCTAGCCCTCAAAGAACCCACATATTGATGAGAGAGACAATATATATCAGTGGTCCTCAAACTTTTTAAGTAGGGGGCCAGTTCACTGTCCCTCAGACTGTGGGAGGGCCAGACTATAGCAAAAACAAAAACTCACACTCTGTCTCTGCCTTCAGCCCATTTGCTATTACCCGGTGGGCCGAATAAACATCCTCAGTGGGCCGCATCTGGCCCACAGGCCATAGTTTGAGAACCCCTGATATATACATTAATTGATATCTATAAGATAACTTGGGAGGAGGAATCTAAAGGAAATGGTGGGGGAGAATCCAAAGGAAATGATAAGGGGATCTAGTGGAAATGATGAGGAGAATCCAGAGGAAATAATGGGGGATCGAGAGGAAATGATGGGGGAAAATCCAGAGGAAATGATGGAAGAATTAGAAGAAATGATGGGGATCTAGAGGAAGTGATGGGAGAGATCAAGAAATAATGAAGGGGCAATAAAGAGGATTCAGAATTCAGAGGAAATGATGGTGGAATCTAGAAGAAATGGAGGGATCTAAAGGAAATAATTGGGAATCTAGAGGAAATAATGGGGAGATCTAGAGGAAATGATGGAACAAAATCCAGAAGAAATGATGGAGTAATCCAAGGGAATTTGGTGGGGGGGGGGGGGAGAGGGGAAGGCTAGAGGAAATTAGGGCAGAGAGATACATATTAAAATCTTTCCAGCATTTCATTCCCTAGCTGATCTCAATATGTATCCCCTCAGTCTGCCTTCCCTTTCTCCTCCTCCTGCTTCCTCTTCTCCCCTCCTCCCTCCACCCCCGCCTGGCCCCAGGACTCTTCCCAGAGACTCTGCTGACTCCCAAGGTTCCAGACAGAAGAGCAAAACACGTTAGCCGACAGACTATCAAGACGAAAAAGGAGGCAGGAATCAAATAAAAGGAAAAGGCAGGAGCCACAGGTCAGTCTCGTATAAATATTTATGCTGGAGGAAAAGTTGGTGCCTGAGTAATGACCTTGTGGCTGGTATTAATAGAGATAATGTGCGTCTGTAGGATGCACGGCCAGGAGAAAGGAGGAGGGGGCCAGGACACTGTGGTGGAGGGAAATGAGCTGGGGAGATTATAAATCTTCATGCCAACTAGAAGCCTCCCTGACCTTTCTATCTTTCCCTCCCCTTCTTCATATCCAGTCCTCCATCCCTAACTTTCTGCCTCCTCTCTCTGGATGCCCCACTTTCATTTTCTTTCTATTTTTTTTTCCAATGCTCAGTCACTGAATGGGGAGTTTCTAATTTGAGGATCAGTTTAGAAGAAGGAAAAGTGACTGGGTGTTGTAGTGGAACACTAGGCTTGAAAGACTCATTTTCATGAGTTCAAATCTAGCCTAACACTAACTAGTTGTTTGATCTTGGGGTAAATTACCTAATCCTGTTTGCCTCAGTTTCCCCATCTGTAAAATGAGTTGAAGAAGAATATAGCAAGCCACTCTCGTATCTCTGCTAAGAAACCTTCAAATGGGGTCACAAAGAGTGAAATGACTGAACATCTCAATCACCACTCTAAGTACAAATAAAACCAGAGAATCTGAGTTCAAATTCTCACTCTGTCATTCACTACCTAGATGACTTTGGGCAAACCATCTAAACTTACATAGGTCTCTGTCTCCTAAACTCTACAATGAGAAGGATGAATGAACTAGCACCAACACTTCCTTCCAATTGTACGTAGACACTCTTCTGATTGACTGAGCCATGTGGTCCATCAATCAGTCACCAAGGCTTAACAAACAGATGCATGCACCATCAGTGGCAGTTATTGTTTACTGTTACTTTGCAGAAGTAGGCTTTATAAATGTGTCTTCTGTGTTAAAACAAAATTTTCCAATAAAAACAAGATAAATCTAAGAAAAAAATCCAACCAAATATTTTTTAATATGTTCTGGGGAAAACCGTGTAAAACAATCTCCTCTATCAAGAAGCTTATGTTCTACTGGGAAAGATAACAAGTAGATTATTAATAATAATTGCTGAGAAGCAATTGACAAATACTTTTCACATTATTATTCACAAATATTCAGATTTTATTTTCACAACAATCCTAGTGGGTAAGAGAAAACACCTGCAAGGTAATGAAATAGGTGATTATTGATATCCATGGGTGCAGTCAGTCATTATTTTGGGTCTTGTCTGACTCTTCTTGAGCCCATATGGGGTTTTCTTGGCAGAGATGCTAGAGTGGTTTGCCATTTTCTTCTCCAGCTCAGTTTACAGCTGATTATAAATTTTACAAAGAAAAAACAATTTACAACCTAAAAACAGGATCCAATGACTTGCCCAGGATCACACAGCTAGTGTCTGAGACCATATTTGAATTCAGGTCTTCCTGACTCCCAACCTCTAACACCTAGCTGCCTCAGTGATGCTCATAGTAAAGTATACAATCATTGATCAACGATGAATGACTCAGTTCTTCTCAGCAATAAAATGATAAAAAGGACTCACACAGGAAAATCCTATCCTCAACAGATGAAGAACTGATGGACTTGGAATGAGGATAGAAGCAGATTTTTTTTCACTTTCTTGTGTTTTTTTTTTCCTTTTTAGTCAGTTTCTTCTTTAAAAATATAACTAATGTGATGTTTTATATGATAGCACATGTATAAACTAGATCAAACTTCTTACGTTTTTTGGAAGAGGGGAAGGAGAGAGGGAGAAAACACTGGAAATCAAAAGCTCATCAAATAAGTGCTAAAAATTTTCTTGTCATGTATCTGTGGGAAAACAGCATTATATTAAAAAAAAGTATAGAGTTATTATTGCTATGGATTAATAACTTATTTTCCTCTCAGTCAAGTTAAGTCAATAAGCATTTGAGCATTAGCTAAGAACTTATTAGTCACTATAAATGCTGGGTAATTCAATAATAGTCCTGCCTTCAAGGAGCTTATATTTTAATGTGAGGGAGAAAACAAGTAAATAACTAGATGTGTACAAAATATACCAAGTAAAGAAAGGGAAGGTGGTAGCAATTGAAGGATCCTACAGAAAATGGAATGGAAGCAGAGAGAGGAGGAAACTGGGGAAGTTTAAGGTATTTCACTTTTTTTCCCCTTATATCCACATGCTTAGCTGTGCCTTATACATAGCAGACTCTTAAAAGCTATTTGAATGACTAAAGGAGAAATATGTTTTACATGATTGCACATATATAATCTATATCAAATTGCTTGCCTTCTTGGGGAGGAGTAAGGAAAAGAGGGAGGAAGAAAAATTTGGAACTCAAAATCTTTCCAAAATCAAACGTTGAAAAGTGTCTTTATATGTAATTGGAAAAAATAAAATACAATTTTTTAAAAAAGTTCATGGAGTTGAATTTAAATGAAATTAATTGAATTGACACAATGACTTCCATAATTAGAACATGATGAACTTGACAAAGTTTTCATAAAATGAAGGTGGAGAGTTTTTATATGTGGGAATTTTCACTCTCCAAAGTAGGCCAAATCCCCTTTTCTAGGCATTATTTAAAGAATGGATGGTCCCCACATGTGCAAAAATGTTTGTGGAGGCCATTTTTGTAATGGTAAGAACCTGGAAACTGAGTGCATGCCCATCAATTGGAGAATGGCTAAATAAGTTATAGTATATGAATGTTATGGAATATTATTGTTCTATAAGAAATGATCAGTAGGATAATTTCAGAGAGACCTAGAGAGACTTACATGAAGTGATGCTGAGTGAAGTGAGCAGAACCAGGAGATCATTGTATATGGCAACAACAAGATTATGTGATGATCTATTCTGATGGATGTCGCTCTTTTCAACAATGAGATAATTCAGGCCAGTTCCAACGATCTTGGGATGGAGAGAACTCTCTGCACCCAGAGAGGATTGTGGGAATTGCCTATGGAGTACAATACAGCATTTTCACTTCTTTTGTTGTTTTCTTGCATTTTATTTTCTTTCTCATTTTTTTCTGTTTTGATTTGATTTTTCTTGTACAGCATGATAATTCTATAAATATTGAATTTAACATATTTTGCCATGTTTAACATATATTGGATTACTTGCCTTCTAGGGGACAGGTTGAGGGGAAAATTGAGACACAAGGTTTTGCAAGGGTCAATGTTGAAAATTTATCCTTGCATATATTTTGAAAATAAAAAAAAATAAAAATAAAAGATGATATGGTCTCTGAACACTAAGGAAAAATATTCAATGTGTCCTGAATTCTACTGGGGATGGGGTAGGAAGATGGGGCCTTCAGCCCTAAATATGGTATATCAACCATATATATATATATGGTTGATTGTTGTTGGTCAGTGGCCCTGAACAAGTCCCTGAACAAGATCTCATTTAAGCATGGGGCCTAAAACTCCAACAAACCTTCTCAATTTTCCCTTCCTAAAGCTGAGCCAAATTTCATGATGGAAAACTACCAAATGAAGGAATTATAGATTATAGAATCACAATCCAGAAAGCACAAGTGAATCCAGTATTTAATAAGTACATATTTTTTAAAAAGTACATAATATGTGTGATGCACTGGGGATCTGAGCCCTGGGAATAAAAAGACCACAAAAATGAACTAGATCCCACCTTCAGTAAGAGGAAGTAGGGCTGAAACCAACAATTTTATTGTCCTAGACACTTCCATGATTTGAAAAGCACCTTCAAATTACTTCGTTAAGATAAATTTAGTTGGGAGTAAGGCTAGACCAATAGATGCAAGATCCTGTGGTATAGACACAGAGGCTAGCAGAACTTCAATTTGTCCTGTATATCTTATTTATATTGAGTTATTTTATGTGTCTTCCCCATTAGACTCAAGATTCCTTCTTGCCCTTTAGGAGCTGACATTCTTCTAGAAGAAGAAAATATGTTCACAGATCAGTGGTCCTCAAACTTTTTAAAGAGGAGGCCAGTTCCCTGTCCCTCAAACTGTTGGATGGCTGCACTATAGTAAAAACAAAAGCTCACACTCTGTCTCCGCCTCTCAGCCCATTTGCCATAACCCAGAGGGCCACATAAATGTCTTCAGTGGGCCGCATCTGGCCTGTGGGCCGTAGTTTGAGAATCCCTGTTCACAGATAAATAAATGCAAAATGTATAAAAACTAAGTATAAAATTGTTTCTGGAGGAATCCATTGCAGATACAACTGAGAAAATAAAAAGTCTCTCATAGGAGACAGTAAGTGAGCTGAACATTGAAGGAGAACAGGGATTCCAAGAGATAGAGGTATGAAAGGAGTGTTCCAGCCTGTAAAAGTCATGGAAAGGAAAGTCGTGCTTATTAGACAGCAGACCAGTTTGACAAGATCATAAGTCATGATGAAATTAGTCAGGACAGATAGATTAGTTTATGAAGGGCTTTAAATGCCAAGATAAGGAATTCTTATTTGATTCTGGAAACAAGAGGGAGCCACTGAGACTTCTTGAGCAAGAGTATTTGGGCATACATTTCTTTGAGGGTATCAATTTGGCATCTGAGTGGAGAATGGATACGAGAAAAACCAATCTGAGCAATTTGCAGGCTATTGCCATTGACATGGCAAAAGGGTCTGAGGGCTTGAACTTGGGTGGTAGCTGGGTGAGTGGATAAAAGGAATTGAGTATTAGAAATTGAGGTGTTATATACCTGAGAAGCTTAGACAGGGGAGAGGGTAAGGTGAGGCAAGGGATGGGGAAAGACAGGGAATAGTCAAGAGTGACTGGAAAGATGGTGGTGATCTTAAATCTCATTTCCTATTGTGTCCTTCTTGATGTCATCTTTCCTCCATGTTAAACATCTCTGATTATTTCAACTAATATACAGATGGTATGGGCTTGAGACTTTCCTTCAATCTGGCTGCCTTCCTTTTGGGGGGCTTCCCAATTTATCAATTTCTTCCCCAAATTATCTAGAACCAAAAACTGGGTCCAGACGTGTCCAACCATATCAGAGGACAGAGGGGATATTACGAATTCATTCCTGGAACTACTTCTCTCATACTTCAGGCAAATAATATTAATTTGAGAGGGTGAACTTAGGTGTGTTACAGGAGATAGAGCAGTAGACCTAGAGACAGGAAGTTGTTTTTTAGTCATTTTCCAGTCCTGAGTGATTTGGCAGAAGTAGTGAAGTGGTTTACCATTTCCTTCTTCATCTCATTTTATAGATGAGGAAACTGAGGCAGAAAGGATATAGTGGCTTGCCCAGGATCATCCAAATAATAAGTATAGCTTGAAACTCAGAAAGATGTCTTCCTGATCTGAGTTCAAATCTAGCTTCAGAGACTTACTGTCCCTGGGCAAGTCACTTAATCTCTGCCTTCAGCTCCTCATCTATAAAATGAAGATAATAAATACTATTTACCTCTCTGAGTTGCTGAGAGGATTAAGTGAAATAAATCTTTTAAAACCTTAAAAGCATTATGCAAAAGCCGATCATTATTATCACCATCATTATCATCAACATTATTATATTGTTAACACATTAAATTTGCAATCTACTAAAAATCCCTTTTTTTTTTTCCAGATCTATTTTACAGGCAAACTGCTGTCTCTTGATGTCTTACCCATGAGGAATTCTTGTGAACTTAATTTAATACTGAAGGACTTATAAAGTTAACTAATTAGTTAAACACTTGTAAGGTTAATTAATTTGTTAACTGCTTATAAAGTTAAACACTTGTATTTTAAGCTAAGTATAATATTTTCTACTTGTCCCTCTGAAATGCCATCTATAAATTTCCAGTCCATCAAGAACTTTCTTGATCCTGCCTATTTTATAATGTCTTAACTATCCTTTCTATCATTGATGTTTTTTTTTAATGTATCATCTATGCCTTTACTGAAATCATTAATATAGTCATTAGACAACCCTGAGGCAAACAGATTTCTAGGGCTGATAATTTCCATCAAATTGTATATGGAACTATTAATGACTATATTTTGAGTCTGACCAACCAACCAATCCTGAATCCCTCTAAATATACATCTCCCTATGATGGTCATGAGAACAACAAAGATAATTTTATCCGATGTTTTGATGAAATAATCTAGCTAAATTGCCCCAACTGCATTCTCTTAATCTATATGAAGGGAGGGGATGAGGGATGATATAAAGTAAGTCTGACTTAACCAGACTTGATGGAACCATGATGTCTCTTGGTGATCCACTTCCTTCTCTAGACGTCCTCTCATCATTGATTAATACTCTGTCTGCCTTGTAGTAAGCACTTAATAAATGCTTGATTACTTGGCTTGACTTGACTCAACTAGAGGGTCAGCACCTTCTGTGTCAATGATGTTGACGTCAATTCAGTCCAAGATTCAGAAATTTGTCCTTAGTCTGCTCTCAGCAGATTCTGAACCCTTCCCATATATTAAATTTCTGTCATTGAAATTACTTTTACATCTCATTTCAGTAGAGAGGAGAGCCATGTTTCCAAAATGACAGCTTTTGATTGAAATCTTGACAGTGGATATGACAATCAGGAACAATTCCCTAATCAAAGAATTCCACCTCTATGTTTTTGCATAGGCTGTCCTCAAGATCTGGACCCTTCATATTCCTTTTACTTACATAGTCCTCCTCTTACATATTCCTTTAATCCATGGCTCTCATCCAAAATTCTTTCCTGAATTCTCTCACAATACACAATGTTTAGGGCTCTCTATCTACCTCTGCCTCTGAAGTTATTTTCTAGAGGTCGAAAATGATTTAATTTTTGTCATTGTATCTCCAACAGTACCTTGTACATATGATACATAATAAAATAATATAATAAAAATAAAAGTGCCTATGATACATGATAAAATATATTTATAATAATAAGTATAATGTATAAATATATAAATATTATATTGTAAAATAGGCTATAATATATATATATAATAAATATATGTGATATAATATTTATTATCATCATCATCATAAACATGAATATAGAAATAGGAATTTGACCTGTAATTTCCTTGAGAGAGGGAACTTCCAAGTGAGGAAGTTCCATTTATTAATGCAGATTGGGACCTTCTTTGAAATTTCTGGTCTTGGACAGTTGCCTAGAGTGTTGAGAGACTAAATGACTTGCATAGTGACATGCATGCAGCCAAAGAAGTGATATAAATAGGACCCAAATGGGGGGGAGGGGGATTGGCTTTGAGACCAGCTGTCTAACTGCTATTTCCCATACCTTATATTTTGCAAGGTGTTTTGCAAAAATTATGTCCCATTTCACTGAGGTTCATAGAAGTTCAGTGACTTTATAAGGGTCAAACAGCTAGTGAGTTTCTGAAGAGCCCAAATCTTCAAACTCAAAGTGCAATCTAATATTCTTTATGGCTTTGATAGCATTGTTTTTTTAAAAAATAGACTTGTGAAATAAATAGAACAGTTATCATTGACCCCATTTTTCAGGCAAAGAAAAGATTCAAATTAATGCTTATTATTCAGGTTAATACTTGTGGACTGTGTGGGGTTAATTAGGTTATTTTAAGCTAATGGGACACATAGTATAATGGTTTTAATGTCCACATGGTTCAATCTTTTGTGATTTGGGGAGTTTATTTCAAATCAAAAGTTGTGAATATAACAAATTGTTAAGAAAATTCCTAATATTTAGGCAGAGTTTGAGATCTCTGTCTAAATCTTTGTTTATGTCTGTAGTTAGCTTGAGGTCTCTCTGTAGTTGATAAACAAATTCAAGTTACTAGAAATGTTTAGATAATGTTTGCAATCTCTCTCTCTCTCTCTCTCTCTCTCTCTCTCTCTCTCTCTCTCTCTCTCTCTCTCTCTCTCTCCCTCTCTCTCTTTTTTTTTTCTCTCTCTCTCTCTTTCTTCTCTCTCTCTCCTCTCGCTCTCTCTTTCTTCTCTCTCTCTCTCCCTCTCCCTCTCTCTCTCTCTCTCTCTCTCTCTCTCTCTCTCTCTCTCTCTCTCTCTCTCTCTCTCTCTCGTCTCACACATATACACATTCTTCCCCTTCTCCCCCCCACATGTACATACAAGTTCCTTAAGTTTCTGTAATGGCTTTGATTGATTCAAGGAGGTGTACAGGTCCTGTTCATACCTGTTACAGATGATTCAATCAAGAAGTGTTCTTATTAATAAAGCTATTTGCTTTTAATTTGCATTGAATAATCAATGGAACCTCAGGTCTTACAAACAAGTGAATTATCCTGCATAACCAACAACCTTCAAATAATATTCAAGACAAAAAAATGAGTGAGAATCTTGAACTCTTACAGATAGGCTCCCAATAATCACTATTCCATTAGCCTTTCAATGAATTTGAACCATTCTCCATTCCTCCATTCATTTAGTTAGTCCACTCCTTTCAGAATAGGTATGAGTCCTTTATTTCCTACCTCTGTCTCCCATGCCTAGACTAGGATATTCATGGTTTAACCACAAACACCTAGGAAGCTCATCTCAATAAATTTAAGTACAAATTCTTTGGCTAGCTTCAAACCGAGAGAAGACAAAAATAACAGGAGGTTAGTTGGTGGTTTTGAATATCTTTTTTTTTTTAATCTTCTCCTCTAAAACAGCCTAACAAGGAAAACCACAGCATTTATTTTAAAAAATCCAGTTAGCTGCCAAAGTGGATTGATTTTATTTTTTAATAAAAAAGTCATAAAAATCATATATTTAGAATTTAAAAGGGCTTTCAAGATCATCTAGTTTAACCTCCTTATTTTTATGGTAAGAGAAACTGAAGAGAGAAGGTATTGACCTACATTGATACAGAGAATTTCCTGATCTGGGAATTAACTTGATGCATAAAATCAATTTCTGTCCCATAGAACCTGAGAATCAAAGTGAAGTGATTTGACTGAAAGTACACAGCTGTTAAGCAGTAGAGTTAGAATTAAAACTCAATTCAACTAAAATCCAATGAACTTTATTAACACCTAATCTGTTAGCTGAATCACCTACGCTTACCATGTGTGTGGCCCTGTGCTAAGTGCTAGGGTTATATATTTGTATATTTATTTATAAAATATAAATATTTTAATTAATGTAAATATAAATTTTATTATGTTTATTTATGTTTATTTTTATTTATTAGATTTATTGTATTATAAATCAATAAATATAATTAATAAATATAAATATAAAATATTTATATATTCCCCCAAATACAATATTTGTTAAAGGCAAAAATGGTTCCTGCTTTCAGTGAAGTTACATTCTAATGGGAGAGTACCATGAAAATAACAATGTACATACAAAATAGCTAGAGGATACATGGAAGATAATGAATGTCAGAGAAAAATTCAGAGGCAAATAGGAGGACCATTAAAGTACTCTTTCAGAAAATAGGATTTAAGCTGAGTCTGGAAGCTAGAAAAACTAAAAAAAATGGAGGTAAGAAACCAGAGCATCCCTGGCATGTGGAACAATAGGTATAAAGACAGACCCAAGAGATGTCCTGTTCAAGTACAGTAAGTAGGACAGTATGGATGGATCATAGAGTGTTGAAAGGGAGTCTAATGAATGAAGACTTGGCAGGATTAAGAACTTTAAGGACCTTATAAAGGATTTTATTGTATCCTGGAGATAATAGATAATTGGCATTTATTGAGTAGAGGCTGGGAGTCAGGGACGTGATGATCCACAATTTAGGAAGATCACTTTGGCAACTGTGTGGAGCAGAGTCAATGTGAGATTTGACAAAGATACTGGAGTGGCTCGCCATTTTCTTCTCCAGCTCATTTTATAGAGGAAGAAATTGAGGCACACCAGGTTAAATGAGTTGACCATGATCACATAGCTAGTAAATGCCCAAGGCTGGATCTGAACTCAGGTCTTCCTGACTCCAGGCCCAATGCAGTATCCACTGCCCCACCTCTTCTACATGGCAGTACTTCAGATCCTTATTATAGGATTATTTTGTTGTTCAATTGTTTCGGTCCTGTCCCACTCTTACCAACCCCATTTAAGGTTCTCTTGCAAAGATACCAAAAATTTGTCATTTCCTTCTCCAGATCAGTTTATAGATGAGGAATCTGATACCCACAGAATGAAGTGATTTACCCAAGATCACTCAGCTAGTAAGTTTCTGAGGCTGGATTTGAACTTAAGAAGTGGAGTCTTCCTGATACTCTGTGTGCTATGGCATCATCTAGCCACCCAAAAGGCTCAAAGCTCTAATTCTTCTAATTAACCCCCCTCATTGAGAAAACAGGAGGTTAAATTAATTGTCCAAGATCTTAATGATATTTAGTAGAGTCAAGATTCAAACCTAAGTTCCCCAACTCTAGATCAAGTGATCTTTCTCTTTGAAGATAAGTACAATGCATCCCATATATCTTCTCTTCTCCAGGTTAAGCCTCCTTAGCTCTTTCAACCACTCCTTAGATGATAGAGTCAATGATTTCCCTCCTCTCTCCCTCTTGGCTTTCTGGGCTTCTTTCAAGTTCCAGCTAATATCCCATCTTCTCCAGAAAGCCTTTCTCCATCCCCCCTTAATTCTAATGCTTTCCTTCTGTGTACCATCTCCTATTTATTTTGTCTTATTTTGACTTTTTGCACATTATCTCTTATTAAACTACAAGCTTCTTGAGACCAGGGAATGTCTTTTATGTTTTTTGATGACTAACATACACAAACACAGTGCCTGACACATTGTAGAAGCTTAACAGATCTCAAAGTGACTGATGTACTATCCTGGTTGACTATTCTGAACACATTCAAGTTTCTCAGTATCTTTCCTAAATTCGAGGGTCAGAGCTAAATACAATACTGCAGGTATGCTCTTACAAAGTCAGAGTTCAGAGGGCTTCTTTCCATCATCACTACTACCTCTCCCTACCTCTTCTACTCCTAGAAGCTTTGCCTCCCTTGCTGTGGCCCAAGATTACACTAGCTTTTTTTGGCTGACATCTCACTCCTGACTCATATTGAGCTGACAGTCCACTAAAACTCTCAAGTCTTTCCCAGACAAACTACTGTTGTGCTGGAACTAGCCTGACTTCAAGATGGAATGCTGAGTTTAGGGAACAGTGAAAAGCATACTAGCTTTGGAGTTCAAGGATCTGGATTTTAATTCTCTCTCTCTCTCTCTCTCTCTCTCTCTCTCTCTCTCTCTCTCTCTCTCTCTCTCTCTCTCTCTCTCTGTTTCTCTCTCTGTCTCTCTCTGTTTCTCTCTCTCTCTGTTTCTCTCTCTGTCTCTCTCTCTCTCTGTCTCTCTCTCTCTCTCTGTCTCTCTGTCTCTGTCTTTCTTGAAACAAGTGTTTTTTGTGTCTAGAAAAGAAGAAATGTAGACTTAGATAACCTTTAAGGTTTGCCTCAGTTTCCTCATTTGCCAAATGGACTGGAATAGAACATGTAAACCACTCCACTATCTTTGCCAATAAAACTCCAAAAACTACAAAATAGTAGATACAGCTGGAAAATGACTCGATAACACTGTACCTGAATAAGTTACTTAATCTCTGTCTGTTTCAGTTTCCTCATTTCTAAAATGAGCTAGAGAAGGAAATGGTGAATCACTCCAGCAATTTTGCCATGAAAGACCCTAAATGGGGTCATGAAGAGTTGGAAATAACTGAACAACATAGGTGCATCTTGGTGGCTCAGTGGACAGGACGCAGGCTTGGAGTCAAGAAGACTCATCTTTATGAGTTTAAATATAACTTCAGACACTTACTAGCTATGTGAACTTGGCAAGCCACTTAATTCTTTTTGCCTCAGTTTCCTTATTTGTAAAATAAACTGGAGAAAGAAATGACAATCACTCTAGTATCTCTGCCAAGAGAACCCCAAATGGACACAGAGTTGGATACGACTGAAAATGGTTAAACAACAAGAAGTTTTCTTCTAGCTCAATAGTCCAACAAAGGCCACTTTGGCCAGACCATAAAGTGTTCAGATGGGAACAATAGGCCCTTGGACTCCAAATACAGTATTTTTCCATTGCATTATGCAAATGTTAACATTTTTCCAAGACATTCATCATTGCACAGTTATCGACTCTAGGGAAATTAGTCCTTTCTCCTCCCAACAATATTTGAAAATTCTGAGTTTCTTCTAAATCTATAATTTAATGACTTCCTTGTCTCTGATCCACTCCCTTTTTCCCATGGCTGTTAAACAAGATTAGTCCAACAATGGTCCTGAACGCCTTCCTGAGGCCTTTTACCTGTGGCCAGTTCCATGATGTCTTTCATTTCTCGATGATGTTTCTTTGGTATGTGGCCATATGACAGAGTCTGATTTCAGCCACATATTGGGTAACGTGACCAGCCATCCTACTTTCCTTCCAAAACATCTGATCTAGGTTAGCACAGCAGACAATCTCCATTATATATACTTATCTGCCTGTGACACTGGACGCCACTCAGTGTTAGGACCAACAAAAACATGAAAGCAGGATATAAGGCAGAGAATCACTCTCCACCTGCCGGTGACTTCTTAAGTGGACAGTGACCCATAATGGCATTATGTGGGCAGCCTTTTCCATGGTGATGTCAGCTGGCATCAGTCCACAAAAATGGCCCTTAGAAACAAGGAATCTGTTAAAGTATCCTCTTCCCACCAAAGAGCTAACAAAACTTAAGATCTAGCAGCCATAAGAAGTGGAAACTTAAAAGAATCTTAGAAGTCCTCTTTTGACAGAAATAAAAAAAAAAACACAAAAAACAAAAAACAAGGCCCAGGAGTTGCTAAGCAATTGGTCAAGGTCATGTGGCTTCAAAGAAACATTTGTCTTATTGTGTTGCAGCTGGTGTGGTACTCAAATATGGGTTTGAGCATGCCCATTTCTGTGCATTTATAATGCATTGCCCCTCACCTCCTCCTCCTAGAATTTCCAGCTATCTTCAGAATACAGTTTTCATTCCCCCTTCTAGATGAGATGTTAAATCATTCTCTCTCTCTCTTATGTTAACTTTGCATTTGTTTTCTTTATCCATTGTACTCATGTATCTGTGTGCATGTGATAGCTTCTTTTACCCCCAAACAGAATGTAAGCTTCTTCAGGTAGAGACATTTGGGGATTGTCTTGTATCCCTAACTCTTAATAAGGTGCCAGGCACATGACAGATATTTGATGGTGGATCAAATTGGAATGAAATAGAATGGGATGGATTGGATAAGATTAAAGTGGAACAGGTTGGAATGGATTGAATTGGGTCGAAATATTAGCTGTCCATGTTCACATAAGACTAAAATGGCTAAACCTATGATTCTGTGTATAGATATAGTGCTAGCTGGTGGAAAAACTATTTTCTTAGTGTTAATTGTTAGGCCAAAATCAGCACAAACAGCAGAGAATTGAGCAGTACTTTGTTGCATCTCAACCTCAGAGGCTACATTGAGTCCACAGTTATCCACAAACCAAACGTTGTATACCAGCTTTCCTTCCATTTTGGTCTTGGCTAAAAGGCTTATATATAGCCTTTTCAAGTTGAAGAATTTGCCGTCAGTGCAGTAGCTGACGTCGACGCTGTTTTCATTCTTGTTAAAAAGCACACGAGCAAATATACATCCCTGCTTCACTCCACTGGTTACTAGAAAAATGCAAGAGAATTGCCCATTGACATACGTACTGCTGGATTTTTCCAGGAGACCAAACTTTCCACGGGTCTGTATCAAAGGCTTTGGTCAGATCAACTGTACAGACTTAAATATAAACCTGTTCCTAGAGTTGTAGGGCAACATAGTGACCATTCCTTGTGTCTTTCCAAAGCCACACTAGCTCTCAGATAGATAAATGACTGTCTCCCAGGTCAATCACTCTGTTAAGGAGGACTCTGGCAAGAATCTTGACAGCAATGATTAGAAGAGAGACCTTCCATGTGACTTTACCTTTATAGAGATGGACAATAGAGGCATCTTTGAACTCCTGGGGGATAATTTCCCTTGCTATATTAACCCAGAAATTTTCAGGCAGCTTTTATATGAGGAATGAACCCCCTGCCTTGTAAATCTCAGCTGTAATAGTCAGCACCAGGGGCTTTGCCACTAAGAAGAACATAATGGCTTTCTAAACATCTTTACTTGGAAGTTTGTCTAAAGAGGGATTGACTTCAGCTTAAGGTAAACAGTCAATGGCTTCAACATTGATTGATGGCAGTCTGTTGAGAACACTATGGAAATGTTCAGCCCATCTTTCCAGGATCATGTCCTTATCACTAATCAATGTGGCTCCATCAGCACTGAGTAGTTGAGATGCACCATAGGTCTTTGACCCATAAATAGCCTTCAGGGCATCATAAAAGCACTTTTGTTTGTTACTATCAGTGTAAAAATGTTTTCTTACTGAGCCAAGGCAAGAAGACTTATCAGAAGACTTAATAGCAAGAGATTAAAGTGTTTCTCCAAGGGGTGAACCTTTTGTTTCTAACTTGGAGAGAAAGATGAGCCAAAACAGGGTTGGCAATAGAGAAGCAGAAAAGGAGTGGGTAGTTTTGAGAGATTTGTTATACATTACATTTACTCATCTGGGTCAGATATTCATAAACACTTTTTTTGAGAAGGTAAAATTTTATTAAAGCTTTTTTTATTTACAAAAGATATGCATGAGTAAAATTTCCAACATTGACCCCTCAAAACCTTCTGTTCCAAATTTTCCCCTCCTTCTCCCCACCCCACACCTAGCTGGTAGGTAATCCAATATATTAAATATGTTAAAATATATGTTAAATCCGGGGGCGGAGCCAAGATGGCGGAGAAGAAACACACTACTCAGTGAACGTCCTCACTCCCTCACAACCAATTAGATAAATTAAGTCTCAAAATTAGCTCAGGACTGATAGATACCACAAGGACTGGAAGCACGACTTACCAGCTGAAGAGAATCTGGAGTTTCAACAGGAAAGGTCAGTTCTCAGGGGAGGAATAAGAAAGACCAGCACAGACGGTGGGGTAGGGGCACACTGCGCCCATTGTGCTGGGAGGGGCTCTGGGATCAGAGAAGCCACTGAGGTAAAGGAATCTGGCACAGGCTGTTAGCTCTTCTCTGCTAATTATTTAGCAGTTCAGAAGAGAAAGCCAAAATATTTTAAAACTCAGATTAGATTTCCCCCCCCCCACCCTGGGGGTGACTCGGCAGACTCGGCACCAGGGGGTGTGGCCTCAGCTACCTCCTGAGAATAGTTAAGAGACTGACAAGTGGGTGGATACGGCCCAAGGCAACACACACGGCCTAGCTTAGCTGGAGGGAGTGGAACTCAGCTCCAGGAAGTCCCAGAGAAGCGGAACCTTTGAACTAGGGACCGCGGTTTCTGGCAGACACTTCCAGTTTGAGCGCAGGAGCTTCTCACGTCACCTGCTGCAGACATCCACTCCCCACCCGGACACATAGGCTGAGCTTCTTGCTGTCTTCACTATTCTACGCCCTCAAAGCACAGCAGTGCTAATCACCTCTGAGGCACTTCCAGGGAGGGGGTGGGGAACTCTCTCCCAGAGCTCTCTCTTAGCGCGGGCGCAGGGGCCGCTGCACCCATCCGGTCTGGGAGGAAGCTGGTAAAGAAGTAAATAATTTCCTACCCCAGGGACAGACCCCAAAACATTTTTTAAGTATGAGCAAAAAAGCTAGAAAAACTATAGATTCCTTCTATACAGAGAAAGAGCGGGTACCCAACCCCGAGGAAGTTAACAGCAAAGATTCAGAAGATAACAAACTAAAGGGGAACGATTCCTGCCCCCCATCACATAACTCTCTCCTAGAAGAAGCTCTTAAGAAATTGAGGGAGATCGAAGAAAAATGGGGCAAGGAAAGGGAAGTTATGATAGAGAATAACAACGTCCTGAAATTGGAGTTGGAAAAAATAAAGAATTCACAGGAGATGCAGGGAAACAAAATTAGTGAATTAGAAAAGGTTAAAAAAACACAGGAAAGTAGGATTTCTGAATTGGAAAAGATAAAAAAGTCTCAAGAAAATAGAATTTCTGAATTGGAAAAAGAAAATAATTCTCAAAAAAAAAAATTAGGGAAATGGAAAAAAATTCAATAGAGCAAAATAATTCATTTAAAAACGAAATTGGGCATTTACAAAAAGAACTAAAAACTGTGAAAGAAGAAAATAACTCCTTAAAAGTCAGGATGGAACAAATAGAAATGAATGATTCACAGAGAACCCAAGAATCAGTCAAACAAAACAAAAAAAATGAGAAGCTGGAGAACAACGTCAAATACTTACTGGGAAAATCTATAGACCTGGAAAATAGATCTAGGAGAGATAATCTGCGGATTATTGGACTTCCAGAAAACTATGACCAAAAAAAGAGCCTAGATTCTATTTTACAGGAAATTATCAAAGAGAACTGTCCAGAGATAATAGAAACAGAAGGGAAAGTAGATGTGGAAAGAATTCATTGAACTCCTTCTGAAATAGACCCTAAAAAAAGAACACCACGGAATATTGTGGCTAAGCTGCAGAATTACCACACAAAGGAGAAAATCCTGCAAGCAGCTAGAAAAAAACAATTTAAATACCAAGGTGCCACAATAAGGGTCACCCAAGATCTGGCTGCCTCCACATTAAAAGATAGAAGGGCCTGGAACCTGATATTCCGTAAGGCAAAAGATCAAGGACTGCAACCAAGAATGAACTACCCAGCTAAGTTTAACATCTTTTTCCATGGAAGAAGATGGTCATTCAATGAAACAGAGGAATTCTATATGTTTCTAAGAAAAAAACCAGACTTAAACAAAAAATTTGATCTACATCCACAAGACTGAAGAGAAACAGAAAAAGGTACACAGAACCCTTGAGAACTGTAACTCTGTTGTGGGTATATAAAAATACTCAAGGATAATTTGATTTTACTGATATAAAAGAAAAAAAGGGGGGTGTAGTAAAGGGAAGGAGGTCGGTTCAGAAAAAGGGGAAGGAGTGATAAAAAGAGGGAAACTACATCCCAGGAAGAGACATAGAAAATACACCATATCTGAGGGAACTTAGTGAGGGGGAGAATCATTGTGTGAATCTTACTCTCATCAGAAGAGGCTCAAAGAGTAAATAATTAACATATTTGTTTTTCAGAGAATTTTCTCTCACCTCATTAAAAGGGGGGAGAGGAAAAGGGAAAAGGAAAAGGGGAATAAGTGAAGGGACTTGGAGGGAGGGGGGAGGGATCCTAAAAAAAAAAAAAAAAAAAAAAAAAAGAGGGAGGGTTGCGCGTCACAAGGGGGGTCTGTAAATTAAATATCGGGGAGGGGGATCAGGGGGGTCAAGGGAAAAAAGCATAATCTGGGGATAATACGATGGCAGGAAATACAGAATTAGTAATTTTAACTGTAAATGTAAATGTGATGAACGATCCCATCAAACGGAGACAGATAGTAGATTGGATCAAAAAGCAGAACCCTACAATATGTTGCCTACAGGAAACACACTTAAAGCAGGGAGATACATACAGAGTAAAGGTAAAAGGTTGGAACAGAGCCTATTATGCTTCAGGTAAAGCCAAAAAAGCAGGGGTAGCTATCCTTATCTCAGATCAAGCAAAAGCAGAAGTAGATCTCGTTAAAAAAGATAAGGAAGGAAACTATATCCTGCTGAAAGGTAGCATAAATAATGAAGCCATATCAATACTAAACATATATGCACCAAGTGGTATAGCATCTAACTTTCTAAAGGAAAAGTTAAGAGAACTGCAAGAAGAAATAGACAGTAAAACTATAATAGTGGGAGATCTCAACCTTGCACTCTCAGATTTAGACAAATCAAACCACAAAACAAACAAGAAAGAAATTAAAAAAGTAAATAGAACATTAGAAAAACTAGGTATGATAGACCTTTGGAGAAAACTGAATGGCAACAGGAAGGAATATACTTTCTTCTCAGCAGTTCATGGATCCTATACAAAAATTGACCATATACTAGGACATAAAGATCTCAAAATTAAATGTAGGAAGGCAGAAATAATAAATGCCTTCTTCTCAGATCACAATGCAATAAAAGCTACATTCAGTAAAAAGTTAGGGGTAAATAGACCAAAAAGTAATTGGAAACTGAATAATCTCATCTTAAAGAATGACTGGGTGAAAGAGCAAATTATAGAAACAATTAACAATTTCACCCAAGATAATGATAATGATGAGACATCATATCAAAATCTTTGGGATGCAGCTAAAGCGGTAATAAGGGGAAATTTTATATCTTTAGAGGCTTATTTGAAGAAAATTGAGAAAGAGAAGATTAACGAATTGGGCTTACAACTTAAAAGGCTAGAAAAAGACCAAATTATAAACCCCCAACCAAAAATTAAACTCGAAATACAAAAATTAAAAGGAGAAATCAATAAAATTGAAAGTAAAAAAACTATTGAATTAATAAATAAAACCAAGAGTTGGTTTTATGAAAAAGCCAATAAAATAGATAAACCTTTGGTAAATTTGATCAAAAAAAAGAAAGAGGAAAATCAAATTGATAGTCTTACAAATGAAAAGGGGGATCTTTCCACCAATGAAGAGGAAATTAGAGAAATAATAAGGAGTTACTTTGCCCAACTTTATGCCAATAAATTTGATAACTTAAGTGAAATGGATGACTTCCTCCAAAAATATAGGCTCCCTAGATTAACAGAGGAGGAGATAAATTGCTTAAATAGTCCCATTTCAGAAAAAGAAATAGAACAAGCTATTAATCAACTCCCCAGGAAAAAATCCCCAGGGCCAGATGGATTCACATGTGAATTCTACCAAACATTTAAAGAACAATTAGCCCCAATGTTATATAAATTATTTGAAAAAATAGGGGATGAAGGAGTCCTACCAAATTCCTTTTATGACACAGACATGGTACTGATACCTAAACCTGGTAGATCGAAAACTGAGAAAGAAAATTATAGACCAATCTCCTTAATGAATATTGATGCTAAAATCTTAAATAAGATATTAGCAAAAAGACTTCAGAAAATCATCTCCAAGATAATACACTATGATCAAGTAGGATTTATTCCAGGAATGCAGGGCTGGTTTAATATTAGGAAAACTATTAATATAATTGACCATATTAATAATCAAATTAATAAGAACCATATGATCATCTCAATAGATGCAGAAAAAGCATTTGACAAAATCCAACATCCATTCCTACTAAAAACTCTTGAGAGTATAGGAATAAATGGATTATTCCTTAGAATAATCAGGAGTATATATTTAAGACCGTCAGTAAGCATAATATGCAATAGAAATAAACTGCAACCTTTCCCAGTAAGATCAGGAGTGAAACAAGGTTGCCCACTATCACCATTACTATTCAATATAGTACTAGAAACGCTAGCCTCGGCAATAAGAGCCGAGAAAGAGATTCAAGGAATTAGAGTAGGAAATGAGGAAATTAAACTATCACTTTTTGCAGATGACATGATGGTATACTTAGAGAACCCCAAAGACTCTGCTAAAAAGCTACTAGAAATAATTCAAAATTTCAGCAAAGTGGCAGGATACAAAATAAATCCACATAAATCCTCGGCATTTTTATATATCACTAACAAAATGCAACAGCAAGAGATACAAAGAGAAATTCCATTCCAAACAAATGTTGATAGTATAAAATATTTGGGAATCCATCTACCAAAGAAAAGTCAGGAATTATATGAGCAAAATTACAAAACACTTGCCACAAAAATAAAATCAGATTTAAATAATTGGAAAGACATTCAGTGCTCTTGGATAGGCCGAGCGAATATAATAAAGATGACAATACTCCCCAAACTAATCTATTTATTTAGTGCTATACCAATCAGACTCCCAAGAAACTATTTTAATGACCTAGAAAAAATAACAACAAAATTCATATGGAAGAATAAAAGGTCAAGAATTGCAAGGGAACTAATGAAAAAAAACTCAGAGGAAGGTGGTCTAAGTGTACCTGATCTAAAGCTATATTATATAGCAGCAGTCACCAAAACCATTTGGTATTGGCTAAGAAATAGACCGGTAGATCAGTGGAACAGATTAGATACAAAGGACAAAAAAGGGTACATCTATAGCAATCTAATCTTTGACAAACCCAAAGATTCCAACATTAGGGATAAAAATTCATTATTTGGAAAAAACTGTTGGGAAAACTGGAAATTAGTATGGCAGAAATTAGATATGGATCCACACTTAACACCATATACCAAGATAAGATCAAAATGGGTCCATGATTTAGGCATAAAGAGGGAGATAATAAATAGATTAGAGGAACAGAGGATAATCTACCTCTCAGACTTGTGGAGGAGGAAGGAATTTATGACCAGAGGAGAACTAGAGATCATTATTGATCACAAAATAGAAGATTTTGATTACATCAAACTAAAAAGTTTCTGTACAAATAATACTAATGCAAACAAGATTAGAAGGGAAGTAACAAATTGGGAAAATATTTTTAAAAACAAAGGTTCTGACAAAGGTCTCATTTCCAAAATATATAGAGAACTGACCATAATTTACAAGAAACCAAACCATTCTCCAATTGATAAATGGTCAAAGGATATGAACAGACAATTCTCAGAGGAAGAAATTGAAACTATATCCACTCACATGAAAGAGTGTTCCAAATCACTACTGATCAGAGAAATGCAAATTAAGACCACTCTGAGATACCACTACACACCTGTCAGATTGGCTAAGATGACAGGAACAAATAATGACAAATGTTGGAGGGGATGTGGGGAAATTGGGACACTAATACATTGCTGGTGGAGTTGTGAAAGAATCCAGCCATTCTGGAGAGCAATCTGGAATTATGCCCAAAAAGTTATCAAACTGTGCATACTCTTTGACCCAGCAGCGCTACTACTGGGATTATATCCCAAAGAAATACTAAAGAGCGGAAAGAGACATATATGTGCCAAAATGTTTGTGGCAGCTCTTTTTGTTGTAGCTAGAAACTGGAAGATGAATGGATGTCCATCAGTTGGAGAATGGTTGGGTAAATTGTGGTATATGAAAGTTATGGAATATTATTGCTCAGTAAGAAATGACCAGCAGGAGGAATACAGAGAGGGTTGGAGAGACTTAAATCAACTGATGCTGAGTGAAATGAGCAGAACCAGAAGATCACTGTATACTTCAACAACGATACTGTATGAGGATGTATTCTGATGGAAGTGGAAATCTTCAACATAAAGAAGATCCAACTCACTTCCAGTTGATCAATGATGGACAGAGGTAGATACACCCAGAGAAGAAACACTGGGAGGGGAATGTAAATTGTTAGTACTAATATCTGTCTGCCCAGGTTGCATGTACCTTCGGATTCTAATGTTTATTGTGCAACAAGAAAATGATATTCACACACATGTATTGTACTTAGACTATATTGTAACACATGTAAAATGTATGGTATTGCCTGTCGTCGGGGGGAGGGAATAAGGGAGGGGGGGTAATTTGGAAAAATGAATACAAGGGATAATATTATAAAATATATATATATATATATATATAATAAAAAAAATTAAAAAAAAAAAAAAGAAAGCAAGGTTATCCACTGTAAAAAAAAAAAAATATATGTTAAATCCAATATATGTGTACATATTTATACAGTTTTCTTGCTGCACAAGAAAAATCAGATCAAGAAGGAAGAAAAATAAAAACTGAGAAAGAAAACACAATGCAAGCAAATAACAACAGAGAGAGTGAGGATGCTATGTTGTGGTCCACACTCAGCTCCTATATTCCTCTCTCCAGGTGTAGATGGTTCCCTTCATCACTGAACAAGTGGAACTGGTTTGAATCATCTCATTGTTGAAGAGAGCCACGTCCATCAGAATTGATTGTCATATAATCTTGTTTTGCCATGTATAATGACTCCTGGTTCTATTCATTTCACTTAACATCAGTTCATATAGGTCTCTCCAGGCCTCTCTGACATCATCCTGCTTTCATTTCTTTCAGAACAATAATATTCCATAGCATTCATATACCACAATTTACTCAGCCATTCTCCAATTAATGGACAGCCACTCAGTTTCCAGGTTCTTGCTACTACAAAAAGAGCTGCCACAAACATTTTTGTATATGTGGGTCCCTTTCCCTCCTTTAAGATCTCTTTGGGAGCATAGTTCCAAACTTCTCTCCAGAATGGTTAGATCCATTCACAGTTCCACCAACAATGGAACAGCGTCCCAGTTTTCCCACCCTCCCTCAACATTAGTCATTATTGTTTCCTGTCTTCTTAGTCAATCTGAAAGGTGTATAGTGGTATCTCAGTTGTGTTAATTTGCATTTCTCTGATGAATAGTGATTTGGAGCATCTTTTCATATGACTAGAAATAGTTTCAATTTCTTCATTTGAAAATTGTCTGTTCATATCCTTTGACTATTTATCAATTGGAAAATGGCTTGAACTAGTATAAATTTGAATCAGCTCTTTCTATATAGATTGCCCAGATTAACAGAAGATGAAATAAATTGCTTAAATAGTCCCATTTTAGAAAAAGAAATAGAGCAAGCTATTAATCAACTCCCTAAGAAAAAATCCCCAGGACCAGATGGATTTACATATGACTTCTACCACATATTTAAAGAACAATTAACTCCAATACTATATAAACTATTTGAAAAAAATAGGGAATGAAGGACTCTCACCAAATTCCTTTTGTGACACAAACATGGTACTGATACCTAAACTAGGTAGGATGAAAACAGAGGAAGAAAATTATAGACCAATCTCCCTAAGGAATATTGATGCAAAAATCTTAAATAAAATATTAGCAAAGAGATTATAAAAAATCATGCCCAGGATGATACACCATGACCAAGTAGGACTTATACCAGAAATTTAGGGCTGGTTCAATATTAGGAAAACTATTAGCATAATTGACTATATCAATAACCAAATTAACAAAAACTATATGATTATCTCAATAGATGCAGAAAAAGCATTTGATAAAATCCATCACCCAATTCCCATTAAAAACACTAGAAAGTATAGGAATGAATGGATTTTTCCTTAAAATAGCCAGTAGCATCTATTTAAAACCATCATCAAGCATCATATATAATGGGGATAAACTGGAACCATTCCCAGTAAGATCAGAGGTGAAACAAGGTTGCCTACTATTACCATTACAATTCTATATTGTATTAGAAATGCTAGCTTCAGCAATAAGAGATGAAAAAGAGATTAAAGGAATTAGAGTAGATAATAAAGAAACCAAATTATCACTCTTTGCAGATGATATGATGCTATACTTAGAGAACCCTAGAGAATCAACTAAAAACTATTAGAAGTAATCCACAACTTTAACAAAGTTGAAGGATATAAAATAAATCCACATAAATCATCAGCATTCTTATATATCACTAACAAAACCCAATATCAAGATATACAAAGGGGAATTCCACTTACTATAACTGTTGATAGTATAAAATATTTGGGAATCTATCTGCCAAGGGAAAGTCAGGAATTATGTAAGCAAAACTAAACACTTTCCATGCAAATAAAGTTAGATCTAAGCAATTGGAAAAATGTTAAGTGCTCTTGGAGAGATCGAGCAAATATAATAACAATACTACCTAAACTAATCTATTTATTTATTGCTATACCAATCAGATTCCCAAGAAACTATTTTACTGACCTAGGAAAAATAACAACAAAATTTATCTGGAAAAACAAAAGGTCAAGAATTTCAAAGGAATTAATAAAAAGAAAAGCAAATGAAGGGGCCTAGCTGTACCAGATTTAAAACTATGTTATAAAGCAGCAGTCATCAAAACCATTTGGTACTGGCTAAGAAATAGAGAGGTTGATCAGTGAAGAACACAATAGTCAATGACGATAGCAATCTAGTATTCAACAAACCCAAAAGCCCCAGCTTTGGGAATAAGAATTTAGTATTTGACAAAAACTGCTGGGAAAATTGGAAACCAGTATGGCAAGAAGTAGGCATAGACCCACACTTCACACTGTAGGGTAGGTCGATTATGGGTTCATAATCTAGACATAAAGAATGAGATTATAAACAAATTAGAAGAACATAGAGGGGCAGCTAGGTGGCGCAGTGGAAATATGTTTTAAAGGATTACATATATTTAATCTATATCAGATAGTTTGCTGTTTTGGGGAGGGGAAAATAATGGAGGGAGGGAAGGAGAAAAATTTGTAACACAAAA
The DNA here is from genome assembly GCF_048593235.1 of Sminthopsis crassicaudata. NCBI lineage: Eukaryota > Metazoa > Chordata > Mammalia > Dasyuromorphia > Dasyuridae > Sminthopsis > Sminthopsis crassicaudata. The sequence continues at coordinate 25,662,777 of NC_133617.1, read as the reverse complement.
TCTAAAAAAATGATTTTTGAAAAGTACATACATTTGGAAACAAAATACTCTTGAAGAAAAAAAAATAGATAAATGAGTCAAAAAAAGAAGAAAATTAAAGTCCTAAGTTCTAGTTGCAACTTTGTTTCTAACTCAAGGTAGATCCTTGAGCACATTACTTCCCCTCTCCTTACCTCTGTGCCTTCATTCCATGATATTAGGAGGCCAATAGCACCACAAACTTAAGCTATAAGAGACTTGATGTTGTTGTTCAGTTGTTTCAATCATGTCCAATTCTTTGTGATCCGATTTGGGATTTTCTTGGCAAATTACTAGTATGGTTTGCCATTTCCTCCTCTTGCTCATTTTATAAATGAGGAAACTGAGGCAAACAGGGTTAAGGGATTTGTCCAGTATCACACACTCTAGTGAGTAGATATATGAGAATAGTGTTCCTGACTTTAAGTCTGGCTTTATTACCTCACTGCCCCAAGACCTTGGAGGTTATCAAGTCTAACTTCCTCATTTTACTGACAGAGAAGTGAAACTTGCTTTGGGTTATACAATTAGAAAGAGCATGATTTGGGATGTGAATCCAGGTCTTTTTCACTCTAAGTATAGTGTTCTCTCCATTCCAAGTGATCAAATTCTGTGTGTGTGTTTTTTTTTCTAAATGTTTATTGAATTAATTGCATTGTGTAGTGTTTTCTTTTTAATTGTATTTTATTTTTCTAAATGCATGCAAAGATAGCCTTCAACATTCATTTCTGCAAGAGCTCTGCTCCAAACTCTTCTCCCTCCTTCCCCCACCTTCCTCTTCCAAAAGACAGCAAGCTTACTGATCTAGGTTAAACATGTGCAATTCTTCTAAACATATTTCCATATTTGTAATGTTATGCAAGAAAAATCAGATCAAAAGGGGAAAAACACGAGAAAGAAAAAACCAAAGAAATAAACAAAAAGATGAAAATAGTATTCTTCCATTCACATTCAATCTTTACAGTTCTCTCTTTGGATGAGGATGGTATTTTCCTTCCTCGGTCTATTGGAATTGCCTTGAATCATCACATTATTGAAAAGAGCCAAGTCCATTACAATTAATCATCATATAATCTTGTTTTTGTCCATAATAATAGGCTTTTTATTTTTCAAAATAGTTTTCAACACTCACCCTTGAAAAACCCTCTGTTACAAATTTTTCCCTCCCTCCGTAACTTTCCCCTCCCCTAATCAGCAAGTAATCCAATATAGATTAAACATGTACAATTCTTCTAAACATTTCCACATTTATCATGCTGCACAAAAAAAAAATCACATCAAAAGGGGAAACATGAGAAAGAAAAATACAGGCAAGCAAATAAGAACAAAAGGTGAAAATACTATGCTTTGATTCTCGTTCAGTTTCCATAGTTTTCTCTGTGGATGCAGATGGCATTTTCCTTCCCAGGTCTATGGGAATCGCCTTGAATCATCAGATTGTTGAAAATAGTCAAATCCTTTACTGTTGATCATCACATAATCTGTTTGTTATTACCTACAGTGTTCTCCTGGTTCCATTCCAAGTGATCAAATTCCATAAGCTATTAGGACTTAGGAAATTAATACTAATAACCAATATTTACATAGGGTTTTAAGGTTTTCAAAACACTTTACACATAGTAACTCATTTTGAACTTTACACTTTCTTGAAAGAAGGCACTGTGTATATTATCATCGTCATTTTTAAAATGGTGAAATTTAACAAAGTAACTCCCCAGTGGTCACACAGCTAGTATCAAAAGCAAAATGTAAACCCTCAATATGAGAACATGAATGAGTATCCAAGGAATTCTTATATTCCATTTAGGGGTCTCATTATGGATTACAGGGTCATGAAGTTTTTTTTTTTTCTTTTTCAGATGGTGAACAATTATTTTCTGTCTTCAAGGTAGTTCATGGCCATTCACTTGTCTCTTTACCCTCCCTCCCCCACAGCTCTCCACCCTAGCCCCAAACGGGTTGGGTGGTACCCCCTCCATTATCCCGGCCCTTGTTTGTTCTGGTCACCATGCTAGCTGTGAATAATCCAATTGTGTGGTCAATTTGTAAGGCAAGGTTAATGCCTAGTTCATTCCTTTAACATTTCACTTGTGGATAATTCATGATCCCTCATTAACAAAGGCAAGAACTAACAGAGGCCCCTGCTAGCCCTCATAAATCACAACCTTAAAAACATCATAAGGAGAGGAGAAGGCATGTATTATTCAAGGTAAAAGGAAGCCAGGCCACCATCAGGCCACTCAAAGCCCCCTCTGTCCCTGAAGTTAAAAAGGTCAAGTGCCAGCAAAGATCAGCTACGTTCTGTTAAGAGCCAGCTGCCCTCCCAGTACTTACTGGGAGATCTCCCACCCTCCCCAAATGCTTCTCTCAGATAATTGCAAAATTGTAAAATCCAGAGTGAACTCAATAACCATCTGGTATGACCCATAGATTTGGATGTTTGTCATATGAAGTCCACAGTAACCTCCCCTCCCCCAAGGATTTCAAATATAGATTTCAGGGCACACATGATTTCAGGATGAAATGACATCTTTATTCTTACTAACTTTTTTTTTCTGAAATTTAGTTTTTTCTTCAATCATTTAAAAACCATGATTCTAGAAGAATGGGACCCATAGAATTCAGCAGTCTACCATTGGGGTCCATGACATGAAAAAACTTAAGAATGTTCATCATAGATGAAGGAACATCCTTTGTAAACCATATAAAATTAATTACCATCCATCTTTTGCTTGGAGACCTACTCTAATGAGAGTAGCTGTTAGGAAGACCACCCCTTTCTCAGACATTCTATTTTGAAGTTATTCTAATCGTGAGGACATTTTTCCTTAAAAGTCCAAAACAATCCAACTTCCATTTATTGTTCTCAGTTTACCCTCCAGGGCCAAGTAGAACAAGTCAATTCCCTTTTGTGCAAAACCAAAGTCTTTCAGCGACTTACAGACCATTATCATTCCTCTACCTGAGTCCAGGCTAAATATCCCCAGTTCCTTCAGTGGAATCTTACATGACATGCTCTTGTAAGAGCAAGTACTTATACTTCTCCGAATGAATTCCAACTAATCAATGTTGCATGAAATAAGGTGCTTGGTTGGTATTATTTGATTACGCACATTTGTTACAAAACTCTTAATTTTTTTTTGTTTCTTTTTTCCCAATAACAGGAGTTGGAGGAAGACAGAATTGAAAAACATCAATTTCAAAATAAATTAGTAAAATATGGTACCCCAAATTAAATAAAATGGTCTGGTCCAGACAGAATATATGAGAATAGTTTTCTTCTCTTTCTACCACCTAAGAGCACATTAGTTTCCTAAACTATCATGGTTTTTTTGTTTCTTTTTTTCCCAATGATAGGAGTGGGAGAGAGACAGAATTGAAAAACATCAATTTCAAAATAAATTAGTAAAATATGGTGCCCCAAATTAAATAAAATAGTCTGGTCTGGACAGAATATATGAGAATAGTTTTCTTCTCTTTCTACCACTTAAGATCACATTAGTTTCCTAAGTTATCATGGTACCCTGACATGACACTGACATGACATGGTGATGGCTAATTATTGAGATCACTTAAAAAAAAGATCCATCTTGTCATTAATAGCAAGGTTCTCCTCCAAGCAATAGAATTCTTTGGAATCCAATGATGACTTCAGGTTAGAAATCCTTCTCTAGTACAGGTTGTTCCCTTCTCTTACCAGCCAGAGATACCAGAAGCAATCCACCAAGTTAGTGACATTATGGCAATTAACTTTTGTGGCCCTGTTTTATAAGGCCCAATCATGTTCTCTCTCTCTCTCTCTCTCTCTCTCTCTCTCTCTCTCTCTCTCTCTCTCTCTCTCTCTCTCTCTCTCTCTTTCTCTTCTCTCTCTCTCTCTCTCTCTCTCTCTCTCTCTTCTCTTCTCTCTCTCTCTCTCTCTCTCTCTCTCTCTCTCTCTCTCTCTCTCTCTCTCCTCTCTCTCTCTCTCTCTCTCACACACACACACACACACACACACACACACACACACACACACACACACATACAACTGTCCCTTCATTTTGACATGCTGTCTTCTCAGCCCCTCCTATCTCTAAGACCAGGAACTCTTTCCATTCTTTATCTCTGCACTTCAGAATTCTGATCTTCTCACCCCCACTCAGATCCCACAACAGACAATATACTCTTTCTGATCCTGACAATGTTCTCATCCCACCTCACATGTTCCTAATGCACTTGGTTTAGATGTTTCCTTGTCCCCATTATTTCCTACCATACATTGTACTTATCTGTACATATGTCCATATCTCTCTATGACATTCTATTACAAACTAATAAAAATAACTATAGGTACTATATATATATATGTATATATATATATAAATTAATAATGATGTTATGCATTAATAAGTTAATGTTATATAAAGGCCCCATGAGTAATAATAATAAAAGTTAATTAAAATATATTAATAAAAGTGATATTAATATATGATTAATCTATAAGTTCATAATAATGAATAGTAATTATGTGTCATAAGGTTTCAAAGTACTTTATATGGATTATTTTTTTATTACAATTCCCATTTATACCTGGGGAAACTGAGGTCAGGGAAAGCTTAAGTGACTTGAGTCACATAGGTAGTAAATATCTGAGATTGAATTCAACCTCATGTCTTCATGAATTCAGACCCAGTCTTTAACTACTGATTGTGACACTGATATAAGTAAATATATAAAGTAATTCTGGGGAGGGGAACATGATGTAGAGATAGAAATGAGGGGGAAAGTAGGGAAATCAGGGAAAGTCTCACAAAGAAGGTGCCATTGAATTTGAGTTTTGGCAGAAACTAGGGATTCTAAGAAGCAGAGACAAAGAATAGAATATGTTCAAGGCATGTGGGACAGCCCGAGCAAAGATGTGGAATTAAGATAAGAAATACTTTAGAGAAACAGTAAGAATGCCAATTCAGACACAATTAGAGTGCACAGATGGACAGATGGGAGTAAGGTATAATGTGTCTAGAAAAATCAATTGGAATCAGACTGCAAAGGCCTCTAAATGTCAAACAGAGACATTTGTATTTAATTCTAGAGACAATAGGGAGTCATTGGAGGTTATTGAGCAGAGAGGTACACATGATCAGATTCCTTCCATTAAACTCTGAATTAAGGGGAGAAGGGAAGGAAGGAAGGAAGGAAGGAAGAAGGAAGGAAGGAAGGAAGGAAGGAGAAGGAAGGAAGGAAGGAAGGAAGGAAGGAAGGAAGGAGATAGGGAGGGAGGGAGGGAGGAAAGGAATGAAAAATAGTGCATCTCCAGTGTCTGGCACAGGACCCTAAGTCCAGCATTATTGAACAAGTGTTGAATTAAATAGAAATTACAAGTTTGGTATTGCTGTTAGTATTCAGTATGAAACACATTAGACTTTTCCCACAGCTCTGTATTTAATCATATATAATTTTCTTTTCAGGTGAATGTCCTCTCCTCCCCCAAACACCATCCCTCACCTCAAGGTCCTAGAGTGAGAAATAAAGGAAGATGAAAAGGAGATCCCTGACTCTGTTGTATTCATTTAGCCAAGAGACTGAGCTTCCATCAGGAAATAGTAAAGCTCACTGCCAAAGGAACATCTTCCTTCCTTCCACACCAAAGAAAAAAAAGGGGGTAACTCAGCATTGAACCAGGAATGGAATATATGCTTATTGAGATCCCAGTTCAGAGATCATGGAACCCTAGAAGGTAAAAGGAGACTAAGAGTTATGAAATATCTAGGATAGAAAGGACCCGAGGACACAGAATGTAGAGCTGGAAGGGTCCTTAGAATAGGACATGTCAGAGCTGGGCAGGGGGGCTTAGAACAGAGAATATCAAGGTGGGAAGGGGGCTTAGAATAGGAATGTCAGAGCTGGAGTGGGCTTAGGATAGGGGTCATCAAGGTGGAGGGGCATAAAACAGGGATGTCAGAGCTGGGAGGGGCCCTAGAACAGGGAATGTCAGAGCTGGGGTGGCTTTAGAACAGGGGATGTCAGGGCTGGGAGGAGCTTTAGAAATGGTGAGATGGAGTGAGGGAGAGGGGGCCTTGAAAACCATCTAGAAAGGTTCACAGCACGTCACTCCCAGAACAGGATGTAGGAACAGGAACAGGTTCAAGGCCCTCTCCTATCCCAGCATGTCCTTCTTCTCTTTGTCGCTAAAGCCTGCTGCATATTGGGAGCTGCTAGGATTCTGACAGACCATAGATCACTCTGGACCAGCCAGAGAACAAGTGATGAATCTGCCTCCAGCTCTGGACCTTAATGATGTTCTAAGTGTGTGAGCCTCGCCTCAGTGGGCTGGGCTGCCTGCTCATTCTCTTCTGAATAATAAATGCTTCAGCCTCTCCCCAGCACAGGGCCCTTCCTGGCTCCACAGGGCTGTTAATGCTGTCTTTTCACTCCTCTGCAGGCAGTTTATGAGGTCGCAGACCTCCTTACCTGTTAAATGAATAATGAGCCCGCACCTGGCTTTGGTTGGGTTTAAGTTAATGACAACTGCCTAACTCCAGATTCTTGGGAGGTGACCCTTCCCCTTCCCCCAGATCCTAATCGACGGACGGTAGAATGTTTGAGCCAGTGGGGTCCTCAGGGCCCCGTCCTCCAGACGTACCATTGTCCCTTCCCCAGTCGTGTACAGTCCCGCCATTTTACTGACCCCAGTGGGAAAGCCCTGAGCAAAAATTGGGGAATCCCAAGATTAAGCCCATAAGCTATTCTCTTAAAAGCTTAGCAAGTCTTCCAATTGGACCCCGAATGGACCACACGTAAGAAATTAAATAAACAGCATTTGTCAAAGCCTTTGTGGGCTCCCAGCTGTATTTATTTATATGTCAGCCCCCGTTATTTATGGGTCCTCATGCTCTATATAAAAAGCTTTGCCGAGGAGAGGCAGTGGAGAGGAAGCTAAGTGTTTTAATACCCAGGCTAACACTTCAGTTTTGTCTTTTAAGAGATCAAAAGGAAGGGTGTCTGCTGTGCTTCCTAACCCACCCCCACCAAGTGCGACTTACTGCAACTGGGCTGAAGTCATTGGTGGTGACCAATTGTTGGGGCTAAAGTGTACCTCAAGAAGAAGAGGTGGACCAGTGATCTCTGGGACTCAGGTACTTGACCTTTAGGCCACAGGCCAGTCCAGTGGCACCATGTGTGTCTTCAGTGTTTAGGTGGCAGAGGGGACAGAGCTTTGTTTGGTACTCAGGAAGTTCCAATCCTGCCTCAGACGTTTACTTAATCATGTGACTGTGGATAAGTCACTTCCATTCTCTCAACATCAGTTTCTTCTCCTATAAAATAATAATAATAAAATAATATGAATATAATACTATTATTCTTAATAATAATAATAATAATATAATAATCTACCTCACAGGGCTGGTATAAGGGTCAAATGAAATCACAGATGTAATTCAGTTTGTCAACTTTAAAAACGATATTTAAATGCCAGATATATCCCCACATACTAGACTCTGTCCTGAATGCTGGGGGTGCAACTATAATAATAAATGAGTTATTGCCCTTAAGGATCTAACATCTTCCTGAGATATGGGGATGAGAAACAAAAGGGCACAAATAAGTAAATACAGAATATATGCAGGCTGATCAATCAAAAACTATTTATTAAGCATTCACTATATGACAGGTATTGGAGATACAAGGGTGATAGCAAATGTTTTGCCCTTGATAAGAATATGTTTTCTCAGAAGAAATACATATATATATATATATATATATATAAGAAAATAATATTGCATATACAATTAAGAAAAGGAGGGGAGGCACTGATAATTAATATATCAAGAAATATATTCTATCACATATACACATATACATATATCATATATACTATATATGTATATATACATAAGTATGTATATATCTATGTATTATGCATATTATATACTAATTATTAATATATACTAATTGATAAGTACATCAAGAGTTATTGACATACTATAAATCATATTGATTATAGAGATCATAAATATACACACACATATATACATACATTCTTATATTATTTGTACACATATACAACTACATATATTCTATGTGTGTGTGGAAGTAGGGAAATAGAGAGATGCTGTTCGTCCTTTGTTTTCAAACAGGTTTCACAGGTGATGTCTTGACTTGTGCATGAATTAGATTGAAATAGACAAGAGTTGCACAAATTCATAAACCTCAGTCTCCCTTTCAGACTCATCCAAGTTCAGTGAACTGGTGATGGCCTGGGATACAGTCAATGACCTTGGCGTCTTCCACGTGGAACCAGCTCTAAGTACTCCACAGAACCTGCTTCAGCTGCTTTCTTGGCCAACGAACAAACTACACTCATTTGCCCATTGCAATAAGGGCAGCCTTCAAGTGATTGAGGTAGACATCCCCCTGCCACACCAATAGGTTTGAGACCCCCCAATTACCCTCAATCTGGCTTAGTCCATCTGCCAAGAAGGTTCGATCAGGACATGACTGTTGAATGAATAAGGTGATCACCAAAAGTAGATTAATAAGCCTGAAAAGGGTTCAGCAAGCCCTCACACTAGAGGTGCGCTCGTTCTCTCTCTCTCTCTCTCTCTCTCTCTCTCTCTCTCTCTCTCTCTCTCTCTCTCTCTCTCTCTCTCTGTCTCTCTCTCTCTCTCTCTCTCTCTCTCTCTCTCTCTCTCTGTCTCTCTCTCTCTCTCTGTCTCTCTCCGTCTCTCTCTGTCTCTCTCTGTCTCTCTCTGTCTCTCTCTCTCTCTCTCTCTCTCTCTGTCTCTCTCTCTGTCTCTTCCTCCTCCTCCTCCCCTCTTCTTCCTCTCTCTCTCTCTCTCTCTCTCTCTCTCTCTCTCTCTCTCTCTCTCTCTGTATGTATGTACACACACATATATGAATCTGTGTGGGTGTAAATAGTTCAGTATCTCAAGAAAGACTTGGTAAACTACATATCATATACACATATACATGTTTGTATGATGCTACATATATATATATATATATCACCTATATAATACATAAGTATATATACACATATAACATATAACAATGTGATTTTAAATAAAAAAAACATCTGTGTGAACCTGGGCAAGTCACTAAATCTCAACTACCTTGCAAAAAAAAATAAAAACTTATTTTGACTTCTGGGTTCTCCTTGCATGAGAGTATAGAAAATCTAATACTAATAGCAATGTATAGCAGGAAAATAGGAAATGGCATTGACCTAAACTTTGAAGGAATTGGGGATTCCAGAGGATAAAGATAAAGGTGTGTATCTGGTCTAGATCACAGCCAATGCAAAGGTGTGAAGACTGGAGAGGAGATGTGTGTTTTGAAGAATACCCAGGAGGCCAGTTGGCTGAGTATGTGAAGGGCAATGGTATGAAATGAGCCTGGAATAATGGATTGGAGGCTGACCATGAAGGGCTTTAGAGGGCAAATAGAAGAGTTGGAATGTATGGAGATTTGGGGGTGGGGAGAGAGAGAAGAGATCATCAATAAGGGTCCGGACCGCTTTCTGCCGAAAGGGACATCTGAACTGGAATTTTAAGAAAGATGAGGGCTCCAAGAGTCAGAGAGGAGCTGAAAGTTTGTATCAAGAACTCCCAGCTCCCTGTAATTTCAGCCCGGCCAAGGACTCAAGAGGGACACTGCCATTTGTTGAACTGTGGACCTTTGCCCTGGGCAAAGTTCACTCAATGCTGAACAAAACCTTTTAAGGTAACTAAGGCAGAACTGTGCCAGGATCACCATCAATGTAGTAGAAGGACCTATAGTACAGGCCAGTGGGAAAGTGTCCAGCTTAGAACTGAAGAACGTAGATATGAGTCCTTGCTTTATCCCTTCTTGTGTGACTTCAAGAAAATCACTTTACCTCTCTGAGTTCAGTTTCCTCATCTATAAAGTTGACTAAATGGCCTCTGAGATCTTTTTCCATTTTAAATTTATAATCTTGGAAACATAAAATAATAATAAAATATAATAATATAAAGTATTATATAACAACATATAAATATTATAATATTAAATAATAATAATACAATAAAAAACATATCCATGGAATCTTGATGTACTCTCTATTGATTGGTGGATGAAATCCTTTTTTTCTTTCTCCTTCTTCTCTTTTGTAAAAAGGCACCGTGAATGCTTCTCTGGAGACCATTATTTCCCTACAGTTTCTCTCAGCAAGTCAAAATGAAGTATCTTTATTATATTTTTATTTTTGCAAGGCATTTGGGGTTAATTGACTTGCCCAGGGTCACACAGCTGTGTTTTTATTTAAAATCATAAATTGCGTCTTTTTAACTTACTTTTTGTAACACCACATGATTTAATATTAATAATAGCTCACATTTCCAGACTTTTAATATTTGCCAAGTCAGAAAATACTTTCATGTATGCTATCTTATTTGATCTCCATGGCAGTCCTGTGAGGTAATTGCTATTATTATCCCATTTTGTAGATGAGGAAACTGAGGCTCAATAAAGATTTACTGACTTGCCTAGAATTTTCTAGCAAGGAAATATCTGAGACACTTCAGTCAGTCTTCCTGATTCCAAGTCTAAACCTGTATCCACTATTGTCCCTTTAATGGAAGTTCTGAGAGTTTTGTGAAACATTGCAAAAGAGCTCTGGATTTGTATGTATTCCTGGTCAAATCATTAATTATTCTGAGCCTCATCTTTTTTCCTCTATAAAATAACAAGACTTTAATTTGCTTCTGTAAGGAATTAATTGTACTGTGAGATCCACTCTGACATTAGATCTTGGATCTACTTCAATCTTTCTACTTTCTATCATAGGATAACATCTACATTAGTAAGGTTGGTATTAGATGACCTAAGGGGTCTTTTCTAGTTCTCAATCAGGATCTACTTTTTTCTACCCTCTTCATCTTCCACCTTGTTTTTTTTTTTTTACTTTTTATGTGTATTCTAGACCCCTATGGCAGTCTGGCAAGCCTATGAATCCCTTCATGAAATTATATTTCTAGCTGCTAACAAAATATATAGGGTTACAAAGAAATCTGATAAATAATAAATAATTTACAAAATACATACAAAATAAATAATAATAAACAACAAATGAATACCAAAATGATAAATAAATAAAACAATACTAAATAAATGAACTAACAAATAAATTAAAAATCTAGTGGGACATTACAAACCTGTCCTCTCCAAATTTTTGCATCCTGATGTACTATTTTTTTTTTCTCACCCAGAGAATTCTTGGTGAATGAGATACTTTTTTCTTTCTTTTGCTTCCCTTTTCTGGAGATCATTATTTGACTACAATTTTCCTGAGTAACTTGCTCCTTTGACTCCCTAAGGCCAGAACTCTTAAGCATGAATATTTGGATTCTCTCTGACTACAACAGAAGCTTGGTGAGCCCTTGAGGAAAAAAGGTTTGAAAAAAGGAAGCTAGAGGTGGTCAACTGCTTGGCCAGACTCATTTCTTATCAATCACCTCTGGCTTGCTTACTGGTATTTGAACTTGACATTCCACTTTCCCCCTGCCTGAAATGTTCTCCCTTCTCATCTCTGCTTCCTAGAATCCTTAACTTCCTTCCAAGCTTAGAATAGGTCCCACATCCTACAATGAAGCCTTCCTAATCCCCACAATTGGTGGTATCTTCCTCTTGTCCTCCCATCACATTGTACTGATTTATCTATGTGTATAGGACCTTAGGGTCATAGATTTGCTATTAAAAAGGACTATCCAAGATCATCTTGTCCAGCCACCTGAATGTGATAACAAAATGAATCTCTGAAAGATTAAGTGGGGGAAGCTAGATAGCACAATGGATGGAGAGCTGGGTCTGGAGTCAGGAAGACTGAGTTCAAATGTAATCTCAGACACTTATTAGCTGTGTGATCTTAAGCAAGTCACTTAACCCTGTTTGACTCAGTTCATCTGTAAAATGAGCTGGAGAAGGAAATAGCGAACATTCCAGTATCTTTGCCAAGAAAACCCCAAAGAGAGTTGGACATGAGTAAAAAATGGTTTACCAACAATTTCCTAACTCCAGGACAAGCCCTCTGTCCTTTGAGTGCCCCAGTTTAGTAGATATTTAACAAATATTCATTTAGGACTTGAGATGGATTGGATCAAATGGGAACCTGATTTGTCCAGTTCTGTCCATTTTTAAACTTCCCTGATAGAGGTGTATGTCTTAAAAGGAAAACAAACTGGATTAGAGGAGGGTTGGGGGAGAGAATAAGGGGCAGGGTGGGAGGGGTGAGCTTTGATGTCCACACCTTAAGTCTGAGAGACCAGAAAGCCACTGAGTCTCTCTCTGCATCTCTGGAGTAATGGCTACTGTCTGGCCAGAGGCAATCAATATGTTTATGCCCTTCCCATGCTGATGGGAGATCATAAAGGGAACAACTCTCGGAGGATGAAAAGTGATGTCTACAATCCTTTCCCAGGGAAGGGGGGGGGAAGCTTCTATTCAGAGAAAATGAAAAATATCTCACCCTTGGAGAAGCTATATGGGATTGGGGGGCGGGGGGAGTGTCTGGGATTGACATAATGGCTCCCCATTGCCAACGCAGGGTGCCACACATAGTAGGTACCTTTAAAGACTGCTTGTTGGGTTGAATTAAATCGAGCTAACACCTCAGAGGAGTCCTGAAGGCACAGCTGGCATCCTGACAGCTACTTTGGGGGGAAAGAAAGAAGACGAAGAGAAAGATGACATCTGTGAGTTATTTGGGTTAGAAATGAGTAAGTGCTGGCTGGGTGCTGTGGACTGAGGGGGAAGGGGAAGGGGGAACTGGGGCCATTGTTTTCCACCAGCCTTGGCAACATCCAAGCTCCCTCCATGCAAACATGTGGAGGCCTCCGGTCAGATCCAAACAGTCATTGGTGCACAGACTGGAAAATATGTCCCTGCCTCACTGCCTTGGAGGCAGGGGCTGGATGGCACTGTCTCCCTTGGTGATCTAAGGAAGAGGGGACTAAGGGGCCCCTGCCGTTCAGCACATGCCCCATAAATAGGCTCCATTCTCACAAGTCCCTAATTAGGTATTTACATGACAGACCAATTACATCCCTGAAAGAGTGGTTACAGGCCATTGGGTAATTAGTGACATTTTAAAAATGCATTCCCCACCACACTAAACTGTGTTTACACAATGTTCAGGGACTGGCTTCAAACCACAAAGGCAAATGGAATTCAGGAAAGACAGCAAGACCTGCCCAGGGAACAGTGTAGCCTTGCTTCAATACCCAGGCTTTTGGATGGGCTTTGGGGCTCTTGGGCCAGTCGGGGCATACAAAGCCGGAGCACAAAGGATGCCAGGAGATGATCTAGACCATCTCCCTTAATTTGCAAATAAGGAAACTGAGGCCCAAATAGATCAGAGGGTAGAAGGATCAAAGAAATATAGATTCTTCTCAATGTCACTGCCTTCTCTCTTGATTATCTCTCATTTATCCATCATGCCTCTTGTTTGTAGGTAGTCATATGTATCTTGTCTCTCTCATTAGAATGTGATAATTGTCTCCTTTTGTAGTAGCAAGGAATAGGAAACCGAGTGGATATCCATCAGTCAGAGAATGGCTAAATAAGTCAAAGTATATGAATGCTATGGAATATTATTGTTCTATAAAATGATCTGCAGGATGATTTGAGAGAGGCCTGGAGAGACTTAGAGAACATTGTACACAGCAACAAGATTATATGATTTTCAATTCTGATAAATGTGGCTCTTTTCAGTAATAAGGTGATTCAAGCCAGTTCCAATAGTCTTGTGATAAAGAGAGCCATCTGAATACAGAGAGGACTGTGGGAACTGAGCATGGATCACAACTGGTATTTTCACTTCTTTTGCTATTGTTTGCTTGCTTTTTGTTTTCTTTCTCATTTTTTTTCTTTTTGATCTCATTTTTCTTGTGTAGCATGATGAATGTGGAAATATATATAAAAGATTTGCACATGTATAATTTACATTGAATTACCTAACATCTAGGGGAGGGAGTGGGGAGAAGGGATGGAGAAAAAAAATTGTTACTCAAGGTTTTACAAGGATGAATGTTGAAAACTGTGCATGTGTTTTGAAAATAAAAAAGCTTTATATAAAAAAGAAAAGAAAAAGAAAAAATGGAAAAAAATCAAAAGGGAATGTGAACTTTTTGAAAATGTGACTAATATGAAATATGTTTTATGTGAATGCACATATATAATCTACATCAAATAGATAACACATATATAATCTATATTTTTCTATTTTGAGAGGAGTGAGAGAAGAGAAATTTTTGTAATGGAAATTTTAAAGAATTTTTTTTAATTTTACAGGTAATTGAAAAAATAAAATATTATTTAAAATAAATAAACTTTTTTTTTTTTTTTTTTTTTTTTTGGTCAAGAAAGAAAATGTTCTTGTTGAGTCATTGCAGTTGTTTGCACCTTGGCAGAGATATTGGAGTAGATTGCCATTTCCTTCTTCAGCACATTTTACAGATAAGGAAACTGAGACAAACAGGGCTGAATGACTTGGTAACATGGCTAATATATGGCTGAGGCTAGATTTAAACTCATGAAGATGAATCTTGTTGATTCCAAGTCTAGTACTCTATGCACTACTCCATCTATCTCCCCTTTCTCAAAGGTAAAGATGAGAGAGAGAGAGAGAGAGAGAGAGAGAGAGAGAGAGAGAGAGAGAGAGAGAGAAGGAAGGGAAGGAAGGGGGGAGGGAAGGAGGGAGGGAAGGAGGGAGGGAAGGAGGGAGGGAAGGAGGGAAGGAAAGAAGTATGAATGAATGAAATGGAGCACAGCTCTTGGAATTATGAAGAACTGAGTTAGAATTTTGTCCATACATGTGTATTTCCATTGGTCCTCAAGCAGTTAGGGACCATGTGTAATTTTATTGAAATCAGGAAATCTCAGATGAGTTCATTCTTTTTAAGAATACGGGTAGCTAATCTTTACAAGTCACCATATCTAGGAGGAAAGATGAGAATCATAATTTACCATCAGTCCTCAAAAGTTTCAATTGTTCACTACGTCATTCACCATTCTGAAATCTTTCAGTATTATTTTCCTTTGAATCATTATAATCAGCCTGTAAATTGTTTTCCCTCTGCCTCAGTCTACATAAGCCTTCCGGACTTAAGTCTATATAAATTTCTCTGAATTTTTTTTATGTCTGTTACTTGTCAATAATTTGTTCATCCAATAAGAATCCACTTTTCTTCTAGGTCTTTGCTGCCACAGAAATTGGGATCACAAACATTTTTGTACATATAGGACCTTCTTCTCTGTCTTTGACCTGCTTGGAATAAATGTTTAATAGTAGTGTCACAGGATCAAAGGCTATGGCACTTTTCTAGTGGGAAGCTAAGAGGGGACAATGTTCTGGGCCTGGAATCAGAAATATCTGTCTTCCTCAGTTCAAATCTATCTCAGACACTTACTATGTGAGCCTAGGCAAAATACCCTCTTTGCCTCAGTTTTCTCATCTGTAAAATGAGCTGGAGAAGGAAATGGCAAACCATTCCAGTGTATTGATCAGGAAAACCCCAAATGGGGTCATGATGAGTCAGAGATATCACTGAACAACAAGTTTTCTAGCATAACTGGAAACTTTACAGATTTTACATTTTACTGGTGCATTTTACAGATAAGGAAACTGAGGTACAGTGGGGAAATAGAATTTGCCTAAAGTCCAGCAGATAGCAAGTAACAAACTGAAATTCCTCCCTGCTTGGAAAATCCACTCCACTTAGACAAACTCTGCCTATCCCTTAAGGTTCTGCCCCTGAAGTCCCCCTTGCCTTTCCCAGATAGAAAAGACTTTTTAACGTGTGTGTGACATTCATTTGTCTCACTATATATTGCCTGGATCTCCAGTTCTTTATGTACATTTCTTATCTCTCCTGGCTAGATTACATGTGCTCACAGAGACTCATCTAGCACCTTGTACCTACATAGTCCAATAAATGTTTAGAGGTGATGCTGATGAAACAGCCAGTCCATTATCCGCCTGGAGTCCACGGCATCCACTTCAGGAAGCCACCCAGGCTGACTGCTGCTACGACTGGTAAGAGTCGCCAGCATCTTCCCATGCTGTACCAATTATGCGACTGACTCCCTAGCTCGGAGCTTCAAAGAGGGAAAAGTGGAGGAGATTTTAAAAAGGACAATAAACCCAGTGCATGGCAGTATGTTAGCCTATAAATTTTTATGGGCACTTACAGAGTGACCAGCATAAGGACAGCCTTCCTTTAAAGCCAGACCAATGAAGCTTATTTTTTTAAACAGCCTCCCACACCACCTGTGAGAATGGAACAGAGCAGAATGTCAGACTCCAGGTTTCAATCTATTTGTGCATGAACAGGAATGTCCAGATATATTCAGTCCAGTAAACAGTTATCAAGCACCTACTTTTTGCCAGACATGTACTGGAGACAAGGCAGAAATAAAACGGTCCCTAGATTCAAGCTTAAATCATCTTGGAGAATTAGACAGAATTAGATGATGGTGAGATAATAAAAGAGTTCCTAAGGAAATGACGCATATACTGAGATCTGAAGGAGGCTAAATGATGAGGGGGAGAAGGAAATAAAGGGAATGGAAAATGGAGACTGCTATAAATTGGCCAAGCTGCTAAAAAAAAAAAACAGCCTAGATTTGGAGTCAGGAAGATGTAAATTCAAATCTTGCCTTGGACACTTACTAGCTGGTTGACAAGTCAACATCTCTAGCTTTATTTACCTGTGAAGATGAAATGGTTGTACTTTGATAAGCTCTGATTAGGATTAAATTTATGATCTTTGAACGTAAATGTCCGTTGTGTGTCCAAGAAGGAGAAGATTATTCCTGTCTTCTGGGAAAATGAAGACTAATGAAAGTGATTTTGATGTATTTTGAACACCCAATTTAGTAAGGGAATAGATGAGCTAGACAGCAGCAAGGATGAGTGTATCAGGATGGCAAAGAGTCTCCTTTTTCTATGGAGCTTCAGGTGCTTATCCTGGGGAAGTCTAAATACTTTGACCATATAACGAGAAGACAAGAATCATTGGGAAAGACTTTTTTGTTGGAAAAGATTGAAGACAAAAGGAAAAGGAGATGGCAGACCATGAGATGGATAGATAGTGTCATGGAATCAATGAACAGGGACTTGCACAGACTTCAGGAGATGGAAGATGGAAGGGTCTGGCAAGTTGTGATCCAATGTGTCATGGAGAGTCGGACATGACTGAAAAAGAACAAACTGTGAAGAAGGGAAGATTTGCAGAGATGTGATAGATGTTTTCATGTATTTCAAGGATTGTCGTATGAATGAGAAGCTATACTTGTTTCTGTTTGATCCCAGAGGAAAAATTTAGAAGCGTTCAGGTTAAAAAAGCCACTTTCCCAATTCAGGATAGTGGGTAGTTGGGCAGTAGTTTGTCTGTATCTGTGTTTTTAATCATGTGAGCAGTCAACGTATGAAATGCCAATTAATTAATCAGCAATCATTTAGAACTGTGGGACCATGGAACCATATTCTTGAACTATGCTAGATATTGGACAGGGAGACAAAACTAAATTAAATCCTGCCTTCAAGGACCTTCTATTCTAACACAGGATTCTATATTCAATCTAAGTCAATCCAAAGAGCATTTATTAAGTACTACGCATTGTGTGAATACAAAGATTGAACTGAAGATAGTCCCTTTTCTGAAGGAATTAAAAACTCTCTAGGGAGACAATATGTACAATATAAATATACTGAAATGATTTGGAGGGGAATTATTGTGTATAATGTATATGTATAGTATATATTATATAGAGAGCCCCAGAAGAATATGTGTAATGATTATACAAAATGATTTAGAGGGAAAACAGCAAGGGAAGTCAAAAAGACTTCAATCTTGCTCAATGTTGAAGAAAATCAGGAATTCTAGGAAGTAACGGCAAGGTGAGAAAGTATTCCAGACACGAGGGATGGCCAGTTGGCCTATATTAGGATAGGATCAGGGTACAAGAATAAGAAATATTTAATATTATATATGGGGCATATGGGGAATACCAGTGCAAGGCCTTATCACACCTCATGGTTGGATTATTGCAATAACACTTTGGTGAGTAGGTTTGCCACAAGTCTCTCCCCTCTTCAGTCCATCTTCTCTCAGCAGCCAAAATGATTTTTTGAAGCACAAGCCACCACTTCCCTACTCAACAAATTCCAATGGCTTCCAATCACTCCCAGGATCAAACATAAACTCTGTCATTCAAACCCTTTCATAAGCTGCCAGTTTCATATTTCTAATCTTCTTACACCTTACTAACTCCCATGTACCCCAGTGTTCTCTTGGATCCACTTTGGCTTTTTTCTAGTCCCAGCTAAAATCCTACCTTCTTCCAGAAGTTCTTTCCAATACCGCTTAATTCCAGTGCCTTCCCTATGTTAATTATTTCCTCTTTATTCTGTCTATAGCTTATTTTCCTGGCATTAGTATGCACATTGTCTTCCCCACTAAATTGTAAGCTCTTTTTATTATCCCCAGAGCTTAGCACAGAGTTTGGCAAATAGTAAACACTTATTAAATGTTCATTCATTGAGTCCTTACCAAATCAGAAGATTCTTGTTTGTTTGTTTGTTTTTCCATAATTGTCAAGTACACAGTAGTCACTGAATAACAATGTATAAGACTTTAAGGTTTATAAATTGTATTTCTTTTTTTATGAATTGTATTTCTTACAACAAGCCTTGGAAACATGTTGGGCAACTATTTTACCCTTGTGTGAACTAAGTTCAGAGAAGGAAAGTGACTTACCTACAGTCATACAGTTAATCAGAGTCAGAGGAATAATCCAAACCCACTTTTCCTGTTTCAAAAGTTGACCTTCTCTCCATGTAATTTCTCTAAGCCTTGGATTTAACTTAGATTTTTTTTTTGTATCCTTTAGAGCATGAGTAATTCCCAGCACAAAGTTTGTGTATAATAAATAAGAAGTTAATGTAATTAAATTGTTTAATCAGGACTTCATGAATTGGCAAGAATTGTCTTGGACAGTGAAAGCCGGTTTCTGTGTGATAGATTGTTAAGTAGTAATTGCTTTGGAATGTTAAGTGGTAATTAATTATAGTACAGTGGAAAGAAGGAGGGATTTATAGTCAGAAGTCCCGGGTTAGAATTTGAGCTTTGTTACTAGCTATGAAAATTTGGAAAAGATACCAAAGCTCTCTGAGTTTCATGAAGGAGTTGAGCTAGAAGATTTCAAAGGTCTCTCTGCTCACTTTAAGCCCTTATCCATAGGATCCGATGCCCTCTTAAACATCATTAGGGAGCCTGGTTCAGGTTTGATGTGTGTCCATGGAAAATGGGCCTAGAAAGATGGATGTTGACCATTAAACAAAGTTTATGTTTTTCAAAAAATTTTGGGATTAGAGACTTGTGTGCAAGCAGAAAACCTTGTTTTGAAAGAAAAGGGAACCCTGAAAGTGTATAGAACTGATCTCCCTGGTCTGAATTAAATTTTTTAGTGAAATCAGAAAGAATGGCCAAGTGAAATGAGCCGTAACCCTTGAATGGACATTTGGAATCTAGGATCAGTAGCTGCAGATGGCAGGTCCATCCCTGGGTAACTAGAGCCAAGTCATGTCACATTTATGATCCTCAGTTTGCTGCACTGTATTCCTCCCTCCTCTGACATCCCTTGTTCTAAGATCCCTCCCAGCCTTGACATTTCCTGTTCTAAGATCCCTCCCAATCCTGACATTCCCTGTTCTAAGACATTTCCCAACCCTGACATTTCCCATTCTAAGGCATTTCCCAGCTCTGACAATCCCTGTTCTTAGGTCTTTCCCAGCCATGTGCTTATAAAGAGATGACCAACTCCTTACCTTGAGCAGTCCCTGGAGAGCCCCAGAAGAAACAAGAAGAATGGACAGGACCACATCCAGAACCTTAGGAGCCAGCCCAAAAAATACATCACGCTCTCTGCATGTCAATCAATAAATCTATCGATCTGTAGATGTTCTTCCTCCTGCTTGGTAGTGGGATTTGGCTGCATCCAGTACTCCTTCCACAACTGGCAGTAATTACTGGCAAGATAATTACCCGTAAAACTCAATTCCCTCAAATACCTCGTCTGCTCAGCAAGTAGAGCTGCTTTTGCAGGCATCCCCTCCCAGCCACCTCCCCCCAGCCAGGCCCTTGCCCTCATAGCTAAGCAAACAGGGAGGTCCCTGCCAATAATACTACACAAGGGAAAATTGGGTTGTTGTGTTGAATGTGCCAATGTCTTAAATTGTTTTGTGTATTTTGTCTCTCTGAATTAAAAAGACGTTGGAGGAACATTACTTAGAAAAAATCTTTGGTCACAGTTGGAAGATTTTTTTTTAAAGAAAAGGAGCTTGTACTTTATTTCATTTTTGAAATGGCCTATAAATTTTGAGCCTGACTTGGCCATCTCTGAAGGGTATCTGAAGGATATCCCCCTAATTCAGCCAGACAAGAAGTATTTATCAAGTGCTTACTATGTGCCAGGCCCTGGGCTGAGTGTGAGGGATACAAAGGAAGGCAAAAACCCTCTGTAGGGATAGACACAACATCAAAAAACAGTGTGAAAGATGGTTATCTCAGAGCAAAGATGTCACACTCTTAGTTACTCTCAATAATTGCGATGTATATTATAGTAGATAGAAGAGTGGATATGAATAGAGCACCCAGTTTAGTGTCAGGAAAATTTGAGTTCAAATCCAGCCTCAGATACTTACTAGTTGTGTGATTCTAAGCAAATCCCTTCCCCCTGTTTGCCTCAGTTTCCTTATCTGGAAAATGAGCTGGAGAAGGAAATAGGAAACTTCTGTAGTATCTCTGCCAAGAAAGCATCATATGGGATCACAGAGAGTTGGACACTATTGAAACAACTGATCATGAACTGATGCTAAATGAAATGAGATCATTATATATGGCAACAAGAAGATTATATGACGACTAATTCTGATGCACGTGGCTCTTTTCAACAGCAAGGTGATTCAGACCATTTCCAATGGCCTTGTGATGGAGAAAGCCATCAGCAGCCAGAGAGAGAGCTATGGGGACTGAGTGTGGTTCACATCATAGCATTTTCACTCTTTTTGTTGTCTGCTTGCATTTTGTTTTCTTTCCCCCTTTTTCCTTTGACTTTTGATTTTGATTTGATTTTCTTATGCAGCAAAATAATTGTATAAATATGCATGCATATATTGAATTTAACATATATTTTACCATGTTTAACATATATTGGATTACTTGCCATCTAGGGAGAAAAACTAGAACACAAGGTTTTGCAAGGGTTAATGTTGAAAAATTATTCATACATATGTTTTAAAAATAAAAAGCTCTAATTAAAAAATAAAAATTAAAAAGAACTGATCAGAACAAGAAGATAGTAGAAGGACAAGTTATTCATTGATTTCACTGTATGATATCTCTGCTGTCAGGTAGATTTATAAAGAGGTTAGATCAAGTTGATTGCTCTTCAGGACCACCTCCTACTTGAGGTTAGTTTTTCCTCTCCTTCCAATGTTTCACAAGGTCTTGTGCCAAAAAAAAAAGAAAATATAAGGAGAAGAGGGCCCCATTTCAAAGACTTGCATAGAAGGCCACGCTCTCATGGGCCAGCCCAGTAGGGAAAGTATATCCCCCATGTCTTATCAGAGAGACATCTTCCACCTTACAATGAACATGAAGAAAAGAATAACACGGTTGATTTCACTATTTCATCCCCGGCTGACCTACAGTTCTCCCACAGAGATCTAAGGCAGACTTGTGGGGCAGGACTGAGATCAAGGTTAAACGAAGTCCAAGTTCATGTGGCTAGCAAACATCCAAAGTCAAATTTGAACTCAGGTTTTTTTAGACTCCAGATTCAGCATTATTCACCTAATTGCTCCTTGTATCTTTATTCAATTCATTGTTTATTGACCTCTTTCTGTATGTTAGGTGGATAGAGAAGGAACTAGCAGAAGCCCTAGAAAGGGATGTTAGGTGATTATACATGCATAGCCTATATCAGATTGCTTGTTGTCTTGGGGAAGGAGGAGGGAAGGAAAGGAAGGAGAAAAAGTTTTTACAAAAATGAACGTTGAAATGAGTTGATTCAGACTAATTCCAATAGACTTATGATGGAGAGAGCCATCTGTATCCAGGAGAGTTCTATGGAGACTGAATGTGGATCACAATGTGATATTTTCACTTTTTTTGGTTGTTGTTTGCTTGGTTTTTTTTTCTTTCCCATTTTTTTCCTTTTTCATCTGATTTTTCTTGTACAACATAATAAATGTGGAAATACATATGGAAGAATTAAACATGTTTAAATTATATTGGATTACTTGCTGTTTAGGGGAGGGGAAAAGTAGGAAGGCAGGGAATAAAATATGGAAAACAAAGTTTTGCAAGAGTGAATGCTGAAAACTATCTTTGTGTATATTTTGAAAACAAAAAGCTATTATTAAAAAATGAATGTTGAAATATGATATCTTTACATGTAATTGGGAAAAAAACAAAACACTATTAGGTGTTCCCAAAAAGGGAGCAGGATGTTAGCTATTCAAATTTGCCACAAATCACCAATTATATTCCTAAAGTTTTGTGGGTTTGCTTTAGTGGCCCTTCAAATATTAAACCTCAGTTTCCCTCTCTTTCTTCCCATATCAAGTTACATTAAAATTAATCACTTTTTTCCTCTGGGCCTGTTTCCTCTCTGCAGTAAGGAAGGTAGATTTGGTGGCTTTTGATATTCCTTTCAGCTTTCTATCTGCTGTCCAGGAAGCCAAGCATCCAAAGACCTGTGCTCTGATGTGACTTATTTAGGCCAAAGCTTCTCCACTGTAAAATGAGAAGCCTGAGTTAAATAGACTCTGAAGTGCTTTCTATTCCTAGAGCTATGTTCCCATTATCTGAAGGCACATTGAAATCTGAGAATGTAGACAAAATGGACCCATTACTCAGAGTTTCCCAGAATTGAGGTGCTATGTGATAGTGAAAACCTTAGAAACTTATTTTCACTAGAAGCAGATTTTCCATGTGCTTAAGAGTCTAGAAAATGGGAAATATCATCTGGAAGGATTGAGACAAAAGATGAGTTTAAGAAATCTGTCTTTTATTTGCATTGCAAAGATAAATTTTCCAATAATCAGCCACGCAAAGACAACATGTCCCTTGGAAATAGAACTTCAGGGTTAATAGAGACTGTATTTAGTGCCAAGAGCTTATTGAGGCCATACTTACATAAGGAAAGGTGCTGATCTCTCCTTTTTAACTGTGTTTTCTTTCATCTTTTCTTCTGCCTTTGGGTAGGATCTATTTAATGATCCTAAATGTGTACTTCTGCATTGTTGTTAAAATGATTCAGGAAAGTATTATATATTACTAACAATAAATGTTAACTTTATAAATAGCCTTATAAGTAGAGACAACTTAACATTGTGGATAAAGGTCTAGTCTTAGAATCAGGAAGGCCCGAATCCAAATCCCATCAGAGATGGGCTCTTTTTTATACCAATGTAAGGGAGGAGGTGGATCTACTCCCATTCTCGATTAATCACAGATCAATTTAATCTATCAAAAATAAAACAGGTTTGAATAAATGCTTACTCAAATAGAAGGACTCATAGAAATTATTAGATAAAGTCAAGTGATAGCACCCAGGAAATACCTTATGACTGGCTGAAAGAAGCACGATGGGCTTATGGATAATGCAGAAATTGGAAATTGACACATTCCAACAGCAGGCAATCCCATGATAGAGGAGCTCCCCAAAATATACCCATCTGACTCTTCCAGGCAACTGTATAAGTCTGGGTAATCAATCATCATCATGGATATAACAGACCAATAGATTGTTATGATGGTCTCCTGCTTCAGGGAACAAAATGCATTCTTAACAGAGAGACTGGATTGTAGTAGCTATGGACCCAACAAAGGCATTAACTTTTGCGGTTTGACAGAGTAGTACAATATAATAGAAACTTCATGGGGGTTCTACCTATGAAGAAGATTCTCTCTATAGAGAAAATAAGATCTAGTAATGAAGAGGTTTGGAATATGTCTTTGCCACACATCCTATATCTATGACCTTCTTTAACTGTCACTATACATTTTATCTTACTTGTATAGAGAAGGCACAAGTGCACTCCTGATTTGGGGAGGGATGGTTAAATGGGGACGAATGTTTGATGTCAAATGTTCTTATGCCTTCTTAGAAAATTCCCTTTACAAAAAAAAAAAAGGAAAGAAAGAAAAGAAAAGAAAAGAAAAGAAAAAAGAAAAAAGAAAAAAAAAGAAAATTCCCTTTACAAAAAAAAATAATAATGATAAAATAAAAAACAAAAAAAAATTTAAAAAAAGAAAAGAAAAATTAAAAAAGGAAAAAAAAAAAAAAGAAAATTCCCTCTAGTAAAAATGAACTGAGACTATTGGCTGATAATATCTAAGGAGAACATTAGTGGGGGCTTATGAGCAACCATGCTAAAAATAGCCAGTCAGGGTTGCCTGTTAGAACCCTGAGAGTAATATTCTGCTTTCTTTTGGAAACCTAGCCTCACAATACTTGAAGGGATTGGTAACATGACTCACTAAGAAATACTATAGCAGTAAAATCTATAATTCCTTATTGCTTGATAGAGTACAGGGTAAGACCTGCCCGAACTGTCCCAATATTCCCCTCCAAAGAACTTTAATTTCTCAATATCAATTTTTGGAATTGTGGGGGGTCAACAAAATGTTAGAGGGAGACATTTTTCCAGCCGAGGATAACTTAGAAACACAGCAGGAGGGGTCTGTAATGCCAGGTATAGACCCAGAGCATGGGAGCATCAGTGATAGCTTTGGAGGTGGCTAGAACAGCAGCAGCAGCTTCAGAAACTCTTAGCTCACATATAGTAAGGAAGTCAGACAACTGGTCAGAAAAATGACCAATTGCTGGCATTGATTGGCAATTCTATGATTTATAAGCAGGTTTAGGCTTCAGTCCCAGGATGAAGAGCAGTGCTTGTGACCAGTCACAAGGGATTAGGAGCACTGGTCATTATTCCGGGGCTAAGAAGAGCATGAGCATTTGTGGTTTCAGGAGAATAGGGACCTTTCCTTGATAAAAATCAGATCAAGAGAGCAATGATAATATTTTCTCCCAAAACACACACCTTGGAAGCACCAAAAAGTTGCAGATAGTCCCCCCTTCCAGAACTAACTTTGAAAATAGCAACATGAAAAAAAAAACAACATAGAACAGTGCCTTTCCACCCTGAGGTGGACAACTTTAACATATAGTTCAAAGCAAAGAAATAGCTTGGGAAAATGAGCAAACAACATCATCAAAAAATGAAGTTGATCACAAAAGCTGTTCTGCTGACAGGGAGGGACACAACATAAACTCAGAAGAAGACAACAATGTGAACCTAGCTACAAGCAAAGCCTCAAAGAAAAATGCTAATTGGGCCCAAAGCTAGCAAAAATTCCTGGAAAAGTTTAAAAAAAAAAAAAAGGTGAGTGGTGGAATAAAATTTGGGGAAAGGGATTAGAATGATGTAAATAAGCAATGAAAAGAGGTATAAAAATTATTGAAGAAAATATCACTTTAAAAAACAGTCTAATGGTAAAAGGCACAAAAATTCATTATAGAAAAGAACTCCTTAAAAAGCAGAATAGCCCAAATGTAAAAAGAAGTATGAAAAATAATGGAGAAAATAGTTTTACAAAATTAGAATTGGGTAAATGGAAACTTAATGAAGCAATAAAACAAATTCAAAAAAATAGTAAAAAAAAAAAAAACAGAAGAAAACATGAAATATCTAATTGGATGAATAATTAACCTTGAAAAAAATAGAGTGCTGTGAGAAATATTTGACTAACAGAAAGCCATGATCAAAAAAGAGCCTAGACATTATGTAAAGAAAAACTCTTTCTATATCTTAAACCCAGAGGATTGGAAGATTCTACCAATAACCTCCTTAAAGAGATCATGAAACAATAACTCCCAGGAACATTAGGGGAAAATCCAGAGCTCCCAAGTCAAGGAGAAAATATTTCAATCAACCAAAAAGAACCAATTCAAATATCATGGAGCCCCAGTCACAATCACACAAGATTTAGTATCTTCAATATTAAAAGAGTAGAGAACTTGGAATATGGTTCTAAAAAATCTCACAAAACCAGACTCCAATAAGACAGCAATCCCCCAGACCCTGAAAATACTTAGGAATTATTGTATACAGCTAGGATGACTGTATTAAACCCATCCGCTGTAATACCAATAACTATAAGAAAAACAAGAAAAAAATTGACCTCCTTCTCTTAATAGAACATCTATATTGTTAAACACCAAGGGAAAGAATAGAAATTTGGCCCAAAGAATTCTCTTAAGAAGGTCCAGAAACAATATGCATACACAGCTCTTGGTGAATAAAGTAAAGGGTTGTCGTAACTGATATTTCTTTAGTAATTAGGTTTTTACTATTATCTCATTTAATCCTCTCAATAATGCTATCAGATAGGTAGTATTATTATACTCATTTTATAGATGACAAAAGTGTAGTTCAGAGAGATTACACTACTTATACAGAATCTTATGAGAAGAAGGATTCAAATTCAGGGAGTACTGATGTCAAAATTAGCACTCCCAGATCCAATTCAGTTCCAATTTGTAATGTTCTGTTCTCTAAATTGTAATCATTCTCCGGGAGCAGATCTCTTGGGGAGCTTCTGAAGGCAGCCTTAGTTTCAGTTCAGTTCAATAATCCCAAATACAACCAGGAGATAAAGCCCAAATCCTTTATTGTCTCTTCCAAAATCTTATCTCCTTCCCTTGGGGCTTGGCTAGTTTTCTAGAGGCCTTCCTCTCTCCTTGGTTCCCGAGAGTTCTTGCTGCTAGTCCTTTGTCTCTCCCAGCTTCATCCCATCCAGGGGAGGGAGTGGAGAGAAGGAAGGGAAAAGTTGGAACAGAAGATTTTGTAAGGGTCAATGTTGAAAAATTACCCATGCATATGTAATGTCAATAAAAAGCTATAATAATAAAAACAAAGATTAGCACTCACCACCTTGTCTGCTTCTCTAGGGATGACAATGATTTATTCTTGGTGGTGACTACTCCATTCCTACCATGTCTAGGGAAGTTTGCGTTCAATAAATTCTCCAGTTTCAGTATCTTAGAACAAAAGCAATCTTCCCAAATATGCCTTTTAGATAACATTGCTTTTCCCCAATCTATTTAACTGCCATTGCATTGTGTTTTGGCTTGCCTGTATAACTACCTTCTGTTAAGAGAGAAATCCTTCATCTCTAGAGGTCTGGAATAATGCAGTAGACTACAAAAATATTAGATACTATGTGCAAGACACTATCCTATATGCTATAAAGATGTAAAGTGAGGAAAATTGTTTCCTGGAAGATCACATTAAATTATGAATATATGACATGGTTATCCATAAATAAATACTAAGGAATACAAAATAGTTTAAGGAGAAATAACATTAAAATGGGGTGGAGTGCCCAGGAAAGATTTGACTAATGAAGAGGTGAACTTGAGCTACACTTTCAGAAGACAGGAATTCTCTAAGATGAAGGTAAGGAAGGACTTCATTCTAAACACGGGGAAAAGGTCCAGCTATTCACAGGTCAGTCCTATTAACCATGGAAGTTCTCACCTGCTCTGTTTCTTACTTGGACCCAGAAACTCTTTCAGAGGCAGCCTGCTAGGCCCCATTGTTGAGGGGAGTTAACGGATTGGCTAAGACGAACCAAAAATACATCAGTTTGGGCCAAAATAGAGATAGATGGTGGATGTATAGACACTGTCCCCCAAAACATAAACTAAAATCATTACTTGAGTCATACCCTGGCTGGACTAAAACAATCTGAGCCAGACTGGGAATCTCTTTCTTCAGAATTCCTCAAATCTGGCATTGCTTCTGGTCCTCCTTTACCCTAAGACTACTCAAGCTAAGCTGAGAAATGATTTTAGGAAAGACTTCAAACAGGAAGTCAAAGGAACAAGAAATCCTTTCTTCTGGTGGATCCTTGCCATATGCCAGAGGGTATGGGTGCATCACCTGGCAGAAGCTGGCATCCACAGAAGCCTGTCCTTGGGTCAAGTGGCAGAAGATAAATGGCAGAGGAGAGGACTCTGAGTGAGCAAATATTGGTTGGCAGGGCCTGCTGTTAACTTTGGCACATAGATCAGGAGTTGAAATGTCAAAGCTGTGATATACAGAGCTGACCCTTCTCTATCAGGGTCCTTTGCGATCTGTGTGGAACAGAATAAAAGGAGAAGGCCAGAGCCTTTGTAATATGGGAAAGGATTACATACCTGACCATTTTAGAGTGTTAGCAAAAAAGACCAGTCCCTGTACTAGTATCTTTTCTAGTACTAGTACTAGAACTAGTATCTTTTCTATCTTTGTTCCTTCCCTTCCCTCCTTCCCTCCTTCCTTCTTTCTTTCCTTTTCTTTTTCTCTTCATTTCTCTCTTCCTTCCTTTCTTCCTTCCTCCCTCCCTCCTTTCTTTCCTTCTTTCTTCCCTCTCTTCTTTCTTTTTTTTTTCCTTTTTCACTTCCTTCTTTTCTTCCTACTTTCCTTCCTTTTTCTTCCATTGAATATCCCTATGCTATCTAGGCTAGAAATTCAGCAGCTATTCACAGGTCAGTCCTATTAACCATGGAAGTTCTCACTTGCTCTGTTTCTTACTTGGACCCAGAAACTCTTTCAGAGGCAGCCTGGTAGGCCCCGCTCTTGAGGGCACATTGCATTGATACAAGATATTACAGATCCTCCATTAGTTCTATCTCTACTGCAGCTCCAAACTCTGGAACTCAAACTATCTAACAGCTTGATAGAAGGAAGATGAAAAAGAAAGAAAGAAGGAAATAACCTCCCAATATCAAGAATTATAGGCATGTTCCACCATACTTGGTCAGCTGTTTTGTTCATTATTTTCTTTATTTTCATTCTATGTGTTTTTTTTTTCCAAAATCATTTCTTCCAAAAAAGAAAACAGAGAAGATTCTTTAACTGTCCTACATGATACCTACATTAACTTGGTGGAATGATTTCAAAGAAGACATTATTTCTCATTCTTTTTTTCCTCAGTGGGGTGGGAATAATCCTAGGGAATAATAATTAATATTTATAGAAGACTTTTTAAGGTTTAAAAAGTGCTGTACAAATACATCACCTTATCCTTACAACAATACCTCTGAGAGGTAAGTACTATTATTATTATTATCAAGCTCATATTAGAAATGTGGAAACTGAAAATAAAACTAAGGTTAAGTGAATTCCAAGCCACATGGCTAGCAAATCTGAAGTTAAATTTGAACTCAGATTCAACATTATTCACTGAACCACCTAGTTGCTCCTTTTTATTCAATTCATCATTTATTAACCTCTTTCTATGTGTAAGGCAATTTCTGCCATCTGAGGATTCCTTCTATAGTTTACTTTGTTAAGTCATTCCAGTTGTGTTTGACCTTTCATGACTCCATCTGATGTTTTATTTTTTTTTTTAGCAAGGATACAAGATTGGTTTGCCTTCTCTTCATTTTACAGATGAGGAAACTGAGGCAACCAAAGTTGAGTGACTTGTTCAGGGTCACACGATTAGTAACTGTCTGAGATCAGATTTGAACTCATGAAGATGAGTCTTCCAGCACTCTTCCGTTGTGACCATAGTTGATTTTGATTTGATTTGTATTCTGAACTTTTAAAACAGCAAATAGAATATATATATGTACATATATATATATATATATATATATATATATATATATATATATACATATATGTACAGATGAAAGAAATGTACATGAACTTGTGCACCTCCTTTATGTAGAGAGCTTACTTTAAATATATGAAAAATTCACCTTGGGGCTTTTAAATTGATCCTACTTGTCTGAGATTTTTTCTAGACTTCCTCCTGTTTTAATTTTGAAGGCAAACCTTTCTCCTTACACCCAATAGAAAAAGAAATAAGGAAGACCTTTGCAATAAATATCACCATCAAATACACAGTATGATTATGTTCATTGCCTACAATTGCCATGGCCTTGATCCTTGACACTATCTCGCAGCTGAATGCCAATTGTTCCCAGTGGGAGAAAGCAAGGAAAAGTGGAAGATTCAGGGCAATCCATCCCCAATATTGGGCTGACAAGTCAAAACATTGTTCCAGAGTCACGGCATCCCCAATCTAGAACTGACCTCAGAAACCACCCCAACCAATCTAGAGCTGAATAAGCATCTTCTCTACTACATACCCAACAGACAGCTGCCCACTTAGCCATTGCACAAAGATTTCTGGTCAGGAAACTAATGGCATAGAAGGTGGACATTTCCGATACTTTTCCTGACCTCAAGCCCAAATTAATTTCTTTGCAATTTCTACCTCCTTCTGTCTTTTTTGGCCATGTAGAACAAGGTTAATCTCCCTTCTTCTTAGACACAGAGAGATGGCACAGTGAATAGAGAGCTGGAACCAGAATCAGATACTGGGCAAATCACTTATCTCCTGTCTACCTCAATTTCCTCAACTGAAAAATGGAAATAATAAAAATACCTACCTCACAAAGTTGCTGGCACATGGAAGGTACTCTATAAATGCCTACTTCCCCTTCTCCCCTTCCCCCTTTCTTCTTTGTGTTGATCCTTCAGATCCTGAAAGACAGCAGTCATTTCCCACTCCTGCAAACAGTTTTCTTTTCCAGCTAAAACCACTAGTCTCTTCACCCAGTCCTCATAAGGGACATTTTCAAGTCCTTTCACCATCCTCACTGTTCCACTGAGTGATGGGTGATGAACATCCTAGTACTTTCTTCCATATACTTTTGTTATCCATAGAAGAAGTATTGAAAGACAAGAGTCAATAGACAGTTTACTCTTCAGGGAGTCTGGTTTCAAATCTTACTTCTGGCACATAGTGATTGTGAGACTCTTAGCAAAACATTGAACTTTCCTCTGTCTCTTCTAGTCTCTTCTCTTCTCTTCTCTCTCTCCATCTTCCCCCTCAGGCTTTCTCTTCTCTCTTCTCCCTCCCTCCCTCTCTCTTTCTCTCTCTTTCTGTGTATGTGTGTCTCTCTGTGTGTTTGTCTCTCTTTGTTTCTCTGTTTCTGTCTCTCTCTCTCTCATTTTCTCTGTCTCTGTCTCTCTCTGTGTGTGTCTCTCTGTGTCTTTCTCTGTCTCTCTCTCTTTGTATCTTTCTGTCTGTCTGTCTGTCTGTCTCTCTCTCTCTCTCTCTCTCTCTCTCTCTCTCTCTCTCTCTCTCTCTCTGTGTCTCTCTCTCTCTATGATTCTCTGTCTCTCTGTGTGTGTCTCTCTCTCTCTATCTGTGTGTGTGTGTGTGTCTTTCTGTCCCTCTATTTCTCTGTCTCTTTCTCTCTGTCTCTCTGTGTGTCTCTGTGTATGTCTCTCTCTGTGTTTCCCTTTCTCTCACTCTATCTCTCTCTCTGTCCCTCTCACTCACTCTTTCCCTCTCTGATTCTATTCTCTCTGTCTCTTCTATCTCAGTGTGTCTTTCTCTCTTTTCCTCTCTCCACCTTCCCCCCTCTGTGTCTCCTCTCTCTTTATCTCTTCTTATCTCTGTCTCTCCATTTCTTCTCTCTGTTGCTTTTCTCTCTTCTCTGTGTGTCTGTCTCTTTTACTCTCTCAGAATTGGATAAGGTTTGGTTTCTAGCAACTTTGCTTTTCATATTTTTAATCACTATTTCCTTTGTCTTATTTCTAGTCCAGTTTTTGTTTAAGTATTTTCTCTTGTTGTCCCAGTGCATAAAAAGGTTGCTATGTTGTACTCTGTCTTTTTCTTCTCTCTGTCACTCTTTTTGAATATGTGTATATGTAAATGTCTGCATATAAACACACATATACATGCAAGGAATAACTTATGAGCTGTGTGAACCCAAGGAAGACACTTGCCTCCATAGGCCTCTATTTCTACTCTAAAGCAAGAATGTTAGACTATATAACATCAAAGTTTCCTTCCATTTCTCAGTCCTATGGTCCAATGATAAAAGGGATGGGTTAAATAGGAAGAAAAAAAAAAAAACACTCGTTGCTTTGGTACCAGCCCCCCCCCATCCCTACACACACACACACACACACACACACACACACACACACTGCGGAGTTCAGTTCTGTGGTCATTTTCCTAGACAAAATCTTCCATTTTCCAGCTTTTCAGCATGGTCAATGGCAAATTCCTGTGCATAGAAAATCCATGGGTTAAGAAGCTTAGGAGCCAGCTCATAAGTCTTCCTGAACATCAAATCATTCTTACAAAGCCCTATTTTGATGAGCTAAGTGTGCTGCAAGAGCACCAGAAACATAAGGATTAAATTTCCCCCAAAGTACACAGAGCTTTCAGAAAAAAAAATAAGGAGAAAGAAATGTCTGGATGATCACACTTGTGGTTTCTCTTCCCCCCCCCCCAGTCACCCCCACCCCATCCCCAAACTTCAGAAATGCAGTCTGGCTCATCCTGCCAAATCCCATGTGCCAAGAGGTTCTTTCCCGTCTCTAATTAAAACAAGAGCTCCAAGCCAATGGCTATCTCTGCCAATAACAGCAGAAGCATCTACAATGGGCAGCTATTGCAGGCAAGGGGGAAGTGGGAGGACCTTTTGTAGGGTCGTTTTTGCTACAGTAGGAACTACAAGTCATGTTAGAGACCAGGATGGTCTCTAGAGGAAGGAGTTGGGACCAGAAGTCATCATTCTGAACTGAGCCGACTGAACAATTCCATTCAATTTCAATTAAGTGTCTACTGTGTACAAGGCACTTTGTAAAACACTTCTGATACAATGACAAAAGTGAAATATCATCCTTCCCTTCAAAGAGTTTGTATTCTGGAGGAATATCAAACTTTCTATTACCCCATTTGGGGGTTCTTGGCAAAGATGCTTAAATGGTTTGCCATTTTCTTCTCTGGCTCATATTATAGATGAGTAAACTACAGCAAACAGGGGTAAGTGACTCGCTCAGGGTCACACAGACAATAAGTGTCTGAAGCTGGATTTGAACTCACAAAGATGAGTCTTCCTCACTCCAGGCACCTAGCTGCCCCATTTAGAGGATACATTATACAAACATAGCATAAATACACAATCACTTGAGGACATAACCATCTCTAAAGATCACTGATAATTATAGTTGTTATAGGTGTAAAGCCAGAAGGTGCCTCAAAGGAGACCCAAGCCAACATCCTCATTTTAGATTGAATAAGTTTAGAGATAAAGAAACAGGCCTAAGGTTAAGTGACTTGTCCATGTTCCCACAGGTGATGAGTAGCAGATCTAGGTGGAGAATAACATAGGAAAAAAAAAAGTGAACTAACTATCCAGTTCATTTGCTCTTTGGGAAATTGTGTAGTGTTTTTAATCACTGCAATATTTTTCCTGAACCATTTTTTATTATAGCTTTTTATGTACAAAGCATTTGCATGGTTAATTTTTCAATATTGACCTTTGCAAAAACTTCTGTTTCAACTTTTCCCCTCCTTTCCTCCACCTCCTCTTGTAGATGGTAGGCGATGGGATATTCATGTTAAATATGTTAACGTATACGTTAAATCCAATATATGTATACATATTTATACAATTATCTTGTTGCACAAGAAAGATTGGATTTAGAAAGAAAGTAAAAATAACCTGAAGAAAAAACAAAAATGCAAGAAAACAATAACAGAAAGAGTGGAAATGCTATGTTGTGGCCCAGTGTTCTTTCCCTGGGTGTGGCTGGTTCTGTTCATTACCAATCAATTGGAACTGATTTGGATCCTCTCATTGTTGAAGATATCCACTTCCATCAAAATACTTCCTCAGACATATTGTTGTTGAAGTGTATAATGATCTCCTGGTTCTGCTCATTTCACTCAGCATCAATTCACATATGTCTCTCTAAACCTTTCTGTATTCATCCTGCTAAGACCTATGTTGTTAACGCCAATGTGAATGAATGAATGAATGAATGAATGAAATATTTATTAAGCACTTCCTCTGTACCATCACTGTGCTAAGGGCTGTGAATACAAACTAAGAGTCTTCACCCTCAGAGAGATGACATTCTAACGACGGAGACAACACATATAGAAGGTTTCAACTACAAGTCAGATGAAAAAGTCCCATGGTCCTCAGGGAACAAAAGCAAAGCAGATGGCCGTGTCTATTCTTTCCTGCCATTTAAAGACATTCAGTAATAAAATGATCTGTTTCTGATTCTGAGCCATCAACAGTGCTAGAGACCAGAAAATAAATGCTAAACATCACCGATAAGTCAATAATTTGTGGGTTCTTCCATGTTAAAAAGAGAATAGATTGACATAAGATCATTTGGGCTTTTTCCTCAATTTAATTAAAAGTTGGGCAACTGACTTGTATCTAGTAATATAGAAAACCCATGGCAAATGTGAGAGATGATTACTATCCTCAAGGTACTTAGCAAACAATTGGGCAATTGAACAGACAAAAATGAAACAGTTCACAGAATCACCAAAGTTGAAAAGTATAAGAGATATCAGAGGTTAAATAGTCTAAAAATGAACTAACAGGATCCCCACTAAAAGGTATCTAGCAAGTGGTCATCCAGCTTCTCCTTGAAGGCCTCCAAGGAGGGGAAACCAATCACCACCAAAGGTAATTAGTTCCAGTTTGAGATGGCTCTCATTAGAAGGGACCTTTTCAGTCCTTCCATTCTAAATTGGATTTTTCACAATTTTCACCCATGGAAAGGGTCAAGTATCTGTTTTTGATCTCTTGGGCCAAAAGGAATAACTTCAATCCCTCTTTCTTCTGACCCTTTCAAATGCTTGGTGACAGATTTCATGCTCAATCTTCCTCCGAAAGTTCCTCCTGGTAAAATTAGAGCTTCAATTTGGTAAAGAGCATGGAGACCATACCACATGAGGCTCACCTGAAGGATAAGGAGTTTTCTGAAAAATAGATCATTTAGGATCATGTCCTCAAGTATATGAAGTTCTGATGCATTTGAATTCATATTGAAGGGATTAAATTCATTCTACTTGGACCAGAGGAAATAGCCAGGTGTAATGACCTCGTTAGTACCCTGGATATCTTAGAATCAGCCTAAGTCAGGATAAGCAAAAGTCTTTATTCTTGGTCTTTTGGGGTCGCTGTCAGGTGATTAGATCAAGGAATCTCCACACCTCCTTCCTCTCTCTCCACTGCTAAAGAATGATCCCACTTGCAATACTCCACCCTCTGATCTCTCTTCCCCTTCTTTGTCCACACCTACATATCGAGCCAGCACAGAGTTGAGTAAAGTCATCCTCCAAGCATATGTTAATAGAGAATTGTCCAATTGGTAATTAGCCTTAAGTGCTAGGTTATCTTACGTTAAGTGCATCTGCTCAGTTCTAGCCCTTTACAGCCAGGAATAATAATATGCTCAGAAAAAAAAATGTGATGCAAAGAAGCCTTCATAAAATCTTTCTCTGATACCACATTGCAGAGTATACTCTATGCTTCTTTGAGAAGAAATGTCTTAAGGCATGAAGATTTTGCTAGAATAGCTCTCACTGCTAAGTCACTGACCTTTTGAATTCTTGGATTCCAAACTGGGATATTATTTTATACAAAATCCACAAGAAATGACCAAATATCTTCCGCCAATCAAGATATATTTCCTCTGCAGGGCCATTCCATTTTATCCAATGACGTTTAAAGACCTCTAATTGATTGAGACTTTTCTACCTAATTTTAAAGCCTCACCTTATTCACCCCTTTTTAGCGTCTAATTATCTGATTTATTGTCTCCATGTGTGTTTCTTCACCTGAGAAAGAAATCAAAGTCAGATACTTTAAGTGGAAGGGAGTGATTTGATTGATTCATTCAACTGAACCACCTGTCACAAAAGAAAGAAAGTACAAAATTGACCTCGGCTCTGTGTAACCTATTTTTACCTCTGAAAGGATGACGACAGAAAGTAGAAAGGAATCAAGAGATTAAGGATCACTCAATTTTTAGACAGAATATAAACATTGGCTTATCTGTTGGCATTCTAAGTGGAAAAATCTTTTCTAGTGACCTATGGGTAAGCACAGCTCTAGAGCATAGGTCTCTAGATAGGCTTTCTTTATAATATACATTTTATGTATTTGAAAACATTGTCCCAATGGAGGAGTCCATAGGCTTCTCCAGACTGTTGCCAAAGGACTCCTGTACAAACAAATGATTAAGAATCCCTGGACTAGAGGAACAAAATCTTCAACTTTGACATTCTCACCATAGATGAAACCAGAAGAAAGAAAGGAGTTGTGGTCAAGTGGAAGGCTGAGTCAGAAGTTCTCTTTGGAGAGAACATTTTGTTTCAACAGATATCAAATAAGAAACATCATTTAATAGGACACTTGTCCATCTGGTCTTGCTTTGTCCATCATCAGCATTGAAGATAATTATAGCCTGTGAGCCATCTGCAGCAAAGGATGAAGAATCAGAATGTTCTATGAAGATTTCAGTAATACTCTCCAAACTAAATCATGATAAATTCATCCATAAATAAGCATTTATTAAGCACCCATTGTGTGCAAGACACTGTGCTCATTGCTAGGAAAACAAAGACAAAAAATAGAACATAAAGAGCTCATATTCTATTGAAACAGATGGCATGTACAAAAATAATATACAAAAAGACATAAAATATATAGAAATAGGGTGAGGTGTTTTGATTAATTCATTCAATTAACTCACCTTACAAAACAAAACAAAACAAAAATGTGAGATGGACATCATGTGGATGTGAAGAAGGCACTAGAAGATTATGGGAGCTTGGAAAGGCTTCATGCAAAAGACAGCATTTAAATCGAATAAAAAAAAAAAAAACAACACAAGGGATGTTAAGAGGTGGAAGTGAG
The DNA here is from genome assembly GCF_048593235.1 of Sminthopsis crassicaudata. Taxonomy (NCBI): domain Eukaryota; kingdom Metazoa; phylum Chordata; class Mammalia; order Dasyuromorphia; family Dasyuridae; genus Sminthopsis; species Sminthopsis crassicaudata. The sequence goes on along the minus strand of NC_133617.1, from coordinate 25,625,940 downwards.
GAGGAAGTGCACTCCAGACAAAGCCCCAGAGCCTGGAGAGGGAGTATCCTGTTTAGAGAATAGATGTGTATTTTAATATTCATTGAAAACAATGAAAAGATAATTATAGGGAAGAGCATTAAGAAAAAAGTACACATTGGAAAACATGGTTCAGAAGTAAGAAATCAGAGAAGTTAATGCCTCGTAGAAGCCTCACAACTATAAATCATAAATCATTTCTTCAAGAAGATAGTTAGGAAGTCCTTAGCACAGCAGGGCAAACTCCAAATGGCATCACCAAACTGATTCAAGATGGTGTGATGAAAATAAGGTTGAATTTGTAGCTAGAGGGCCAGAGTTGAATTTCAGCTCAGTTTTCTAAGACTGAGTTTCCTCATTTTACAAATGAGGGGTAGCAATAGATGACCTCTGGGGTCACTTTCAGATCTGATCTGAGTGTCATTTCTGACCCAATTATCTGTATATAATTAGATTGTCAACTTTTTAGAATAAATATGAAAATGAATACCAAATTTAGTAGGAAAATAAGTAAAACTGAGAAGGCATGTTACACAATTAAAGTAACATCAACCTGACATATTTAAATGTCACTGCTGCCAAAAGATAAGTGAATAAAATATTCTATCAACCCAGAATTCCCCCATTTCTTTTTTTTTTAATTTTTAAAATTATTATTATAGCTTCTTATTTACAAGATATATGCATGGGTAATTTTACAACACTGACAATTGCCAAGCCTTTTGTTCCAATTTTTCCCCTCCTTCCCCCCACCCTCCTCCCCCAGATGGCAGATTGACCAATACATGTTACAGATGTTAAAGTAGAAATTAAATATAATATATGTATACATGTCCAAACAGTTCTTTTACTGTACAAAAAGAATCAGACTTTGAAACAGTGTACCATTAGCCTGTGAAGGAAATCCAAAATGCAAGCGGACAAAAATAGGAGTATTGGAAAAAAATTCCCCCATTTCTTAAGGAAGTTAATTATCTATCTGCTGTGATTAGAGCAGAAGACTCTAGAAATCAAATCAGCCAGGAGGAGGATCAATTCAGGAGAGCAGCCTCTCATTCTTGCCAAGTGAGAAATAGCATAGTAAATGGCAGCAAAGGTAAAGCAGCAATTTATGGTATATATTTATTTAAAAGAACCTACCAAAGAGAATGGTGAAAGATTAAGAACAGTGTGTTGCCTCATAAAACACTGGAAGTGGTGCAGGGAAAACTAAATTTAAAGACATCTTGGCAACATTCCTAAGTTAAATCACCCTGTGAGTGCATATAAAGATGAAACCAGTAAAACAATAAACAAATGAATAATGGAAAATATCGGTATGTTATTCTATAACAAATTCCATTCTCCATCAATAATACTGGAGTGTCAGTTAACATTTAAGCTGTCATGGATTCTGATGAATTACAAAGGATCATAGAGCTAGAGCTGGAAAGAATTTCAAAGGCCATTTGGGCCAACACTTCAATTTTAAGGAAAAGAAAACTGAAGGTCAGGGAGAGATATTAAGGCACTTGTCCAAAGTCATACAAGAAGTGTCAGAAGTGGGATTTGAACCTGGATCCAGATTCAGTAATCTCTACCAGAGGAAATAGAAATAGTCCTGAGGAAAGTAAAGATAAAAAGAACCCCTGAATAAGATCAAACAGAGGTCCATGGGGAAGCATAAGAATTTTGAGAACATTATAGGACTGATTTTCAATATATATGAAATAGGAAGAATATTAAACACTTGGAGGAATAAATGATAGATCTTATAATTACTGTACTAATATGAGAAAATATCAGTAACTACATTCTCAGTCTTACATTTCTAACTCCATTAAATCTTTCTGAGCATAAAGAACACTTATTTTGAGCAGAAAGGAGTCTAAAGCATCCTTAATCTCTTTTCTACTTTCCATATTTTTGCTTCTCTTTGTCAATTGTCTCCCACTTCATAAAGAAAGACCTCCATCAGAAGTCCTGATCTCTAAATTGGTGATTGTCTACCTAACCTCCCATTTAAGCAATATTCCACTTCATTCTCAACTCTGCTCTTCAGATTTATTTTCTTTCTATTCTGCCATCACCTCACAACTTGAATGTTCTGGTTCTCCAATAGAGGGTAAAGTCCTTGAGAACAGTCTCTATCTTACTTTTATTAGTATCCCAGTACTTAGCAAAATTGTTGACACAAAGCACTCAATACATGTTTTCTCTATCTGTCCACTTATCTATTATCTGTTTTCATTAAGAACATGGTATTAGGCCATACTTAATAACACTATAAGAAGAAAAAAAACAAATGTCTTACGAATTATATCATAATAATAATCATTATATCATAAATCACAGTCACAAAAATTGATTCAAAGGTATTCATAACACAAACAACTCCTTCCCAGGGCTTCTCTTTGTCTTATTTAATACCCCAATACCCTTTGGAGACATCAAGGTTCTGAAGGGACATTGATTTCTTCTCTCTCTATTAACATTTCATTATTATAGACTAATCAAATTATTCCTTTCCCGTTTTCTCTGAACTACTATATTTGCATTTCACAGTTCCTACTCAGGATTGACCTTTTCGTCAAGAATTCTTGAAAGTCCTCTGTTCCATTAAAAGCCCATCTTTCCTCTGCCCCAATAGAATTATGCTGTTTTTCAGGATAACTTGCTTTTAGTGGAATATTGTATTCCAAGATCTCCTCTTATTTATAGTAGAAGCTGCAGTATCTTGCATAAGTTGTGGGGCTTTTTTGTTTTTTGTTTTTTTGTTTTTTTTCCCTGAGGCTGGGGTTAAGTGACTTGCCCAGGGTCACACAGTTAGGAAATGTTAAGTGTCTGATACTAGATTTGAACTCGGGTCCTCCTGAATTCAGGGCTGGTGCTCTATCCACTGTGCCACCTAGCTGCCCCTTTATAAGTTGTGTTTTAATACTTGTGTGACAATTTAAAATGCCATTTTGATTCAGTAAAAATCAAGCACTTCCTTTTTTTTTTTTTTTTTTTTTTTTGAGGCTGGGGTTAAGTGACTTGCCCAGGGTCCACAGCTAGGAAGTGTTAAGTGTCTGAGACCAGATTTGAACTCTGGTCCTCCTGAATTCAAGGTTGTTGCTCTATCCACTGCGCCACCTAGCTGCCCCCTTAAAATCAAGCACTTCCTTAAATAACAAAGATGAGTCCCAGGAATATATTAAATTGTACAAAATTAATAAACAATGATAGTTAACATTTATGTGAAATCTTCGTGATTAAAAAGCAATTTATAGATATTATCAGATTTTTATCCTAATGACAATGCTGTGATATAGATACTTTTATTTTCCTTTTTTTTACAGATGAAGAAACTGAAGTTAAAAGATGTAAAGTTAATTACTTCAAGATACAGAGTTGATCAGTATCCTGAGGAGAGATTTGAACTCTATTCTTCCTGAGCCAAAGTCCACTGTGCCATGGTGCTTCTCCAGAGTGCCCCCAAGATATACCAACAGAGGTAAATTTGTTCAGTGACTCTCTAATTATTCACATCAAAGGAGGCATGAAACATGATCAGCATGATGTGGAAGGAAAGAACATTGGCTTTGGAGTCAAAAGAGCTGAGTTCAAGTCCCATCTGTGACATTTAACTGTCAACATCATGACCCTGAGCAGATCACTTAACTCTAGGACTTCAGTCTGCTCATCAAATGAGGGAGTTCAACTTGAAGGCCTTTGATATCCCTTCCTGCTCTAGATAGGTGATCAGATGATCACTTTGAGCTGCATATATATATATATATATATGTATATATACATATATATATATATATATATATATATATATATATATATATATATATATATATATATACTCACTAGAACTATATGTTACTATCATGAGGGATATCCAGTACAGAGTCCACAAGGAAAAGGGATTCCTTACAGATGAGCCAGGTGGCCAGCTAGCTATGGCAACAGGAAGAGTGTTGAACCTGGAGTCAGGAAGATGAGTTCAAAACTTGACTCAGATACTTATTATTATTAAGTGACAGTTATTTTAATAACTGTCACTTAAGTCAAAGTCACTTAATAGGTAGTGTTCTGTTTCATCATCTACAAAATGAGGGCAATAATTGTGTCCACATCCCAGTGCTGTTGTGAAGATAAAATCAAATAACATTTATAAATGTTTTGCAAATCTTAAAAAAACATGTAAATAACAGCTATTATCTATCTGTTATCTAATCTATCTTTCTATCCGTCTAAACTATCTAATCTGTCTATTTAATCTATCCAATCTGTCTTTCTATCCATCTAATCTACTAATCTGTATATCTATCTAATGTCTTTCTATCTAATCTATTTTTCTATCTATCCAATCTATCTAATCTATCTTTTTAGCTAATCTGTCTGTCCTTCTATTTATTATATCTATGTATCATATTGATGTTCCTGTTTGTGTATGACTCTGTGTTGAGACAAAGCCTCACAACATTGGATTCTAAGTAAAATTCATAACCATTCATAAAGTTTGGCCTAACTATCCACATGTGAAAAACCAAACAGATAAAGAATGCCAGGGATCTAGAATATAAGGTACAGCTGGATAACCAATCCATGGGACTAGACTATCAGCACATATGCCTAGGACAGATACTAAAGATGCATGTTGTATTGATTTCAGACTTGAATAGAGGGAAAGTACAGGAGGTTGGACTGTCTTAGAGAAATTGTGTGTTCTTTTTAATTATTTCCTCCTTCTCCTCCAAAGCTTCTCTCTGATATAAAAGTACTTCTTTCTGACATCAATATTCTATTAGTGATACTGTTTTATGATAAGATATGTAATATGAGAGTCATCAAAG
>NC_133617.1:25584711-25621067 GCF_048593235.1 Sminthopsis crassicaudata | reverse complement strand
GAAAGAAAGAAAGAAAGAAAGAAAGAAAGAAAGAAAGAAAGAAAGAAAGAAAGAAAGAAAGAAAGAAAGAAAGAAAGAAAGAAAGAAAGAAAGGAGAGAGGGAGGGAGGGAGGAGGGAGAGAAGAAGGAAGGAAGGAAGGGAGAGATCTTATAGTTTATTGATCAATGAATCAACAAAAGTTCATTTGATGCCTACTCTGTATCAGGTACTTTACTAAGAGCTTTTTTATTTTACTAGATTCTAAAATGGAAATAAAATAGTGTCTGCCCTCAAGAAGCTTGTATATTCTATCAGGGCAGACCTCACATAAGTATGTACAGAATACACATGCACACACACACACAGTAGTTTGGGCAGCAAGAACTCTTATGTCTGAAATTCTGTTATTCTTATCCCATATAATTCTAAAAAATTCACCTTCATCTGGAAGAAAAAATCAAGTTTCTTTGATCCAGAGCTTAGGACATGCTCGTGTTTGGTTAGAGAAGAACCAGGAACTTGGTGATGAGATTTCTGGCTTGCATGCTTGCTTTGCTAACGCCACTCCAAACCCAGCCTTTGGACTCCATCCTTTACATTGTGTCATTTAGGGGAATGATGAATCGCCTCCCAACAATACCCAGCTAGTCCCAGCATGGAACCTTCCTGTCTCTCTGTGGGAGAGAAGCAGCCTCTTGCTCTCTCTCCCCAGGCAGATGTGAGCTTTCCTTTCTTCAATTTCACAGAGCATTTGCCTGGATACCTCCCTTATATTTATCTTACTCTCCCTTTGGTGATGTTACTTGTGTAGTGCACAAAGTCACAGGTTGTTAGATTTGCAAAGAGTATTGGTGGCCATCTAGCTCAGTGTCTTGTAGTCCTTGTCTTTAATCTCTGATGTCAGTGAGGCTGAGGATGGTGGGTCTGTTAAGTTCAAGAGTTCTGAGTTTCAGTGGAATATCATGATCAGGTGTCTACATTGTCCAGCATCAGTTTAGGTTAACCCCAAGATTCCAAAACACATAAAGAGTAGTGAACTGACCGAGATCGGAAACAGAGCAGGTCAAAGCTTCTAGTACCTCCCAAAGCAGTCTATATTTCACTTTGAGACAGCTCTCACTTCTAATATTTCCTAAAATCAAGATCAAATCTTCTCCTTTTCATGTTTTATCCACAATCCTAGCTCTACTTTCTGGGACCAAATAGAACAAATCTGCCCCAGACTTTCTCTAACTTCTACACTTTCCAGTCTAAAACCCTTCAATTGCTTTAAATAATCATCTTTTGGGATGACCGAAAAAAGACTTCACCATTGAATTGTCCTGCTCTCCACTGCTCATCATGAAATGAAAGTTCCTTGAAAGCAAGGTCTTCATCATATCAATACCGTTCCCCCATCCACATCCACAATAGTTGCTTAAGTTAAAAAAAATGTTAAATGGAATTTACAGAACCAAATGAAGTCTTCAAATGCACGGTGTGCCCACCACACGCAGTAACCATTCTTAATCTAGGATTGTAGGGCTTAGAATTGAAAGGGCCCTTAGCCAACACCTATTCCTCAATCCCTTCACTTTTATTCTCCACTACAAATGTTGGGGTATGGTTTACAATTATCGTCATGCCTGTATGTGCCAAAATGTTTGTGGCAGCTCTTTTTGTTGTAGCTAGAAACTGGAAGTTGAATGGATGTCCATCAGTTGGAGAATGGTTGGGTAAATTATGGTATATGAAGGTTATGGAATATTATTGCTCTGTAAGAAATGACCAGCAGGAGGAATACAGAGAGGCTTGGAGAGACTTACATCAACTGATGCTGAGTGAAATGAATAGAACCAGAAGATCACTGTACACTTCAATGTTGTATGAAGATGTATTCTGATGGAAGTGGATATCTTCAACATAAAGAAGATCCAACTCACTTCCAGCCGATCAATGATGGACAGAAACAACTACACCCAGAGAAGGAACACTGGGAAGCGAATGTAAATTGTTAGCACTACTGTCTATCTACCCAGGTTACTTATATCTTCGGAATCTAATACTTAACATGCAACAAGAAAATGGTATTTACACACATATATTGTATCTAGGTTTTATTGTAACACATGTAAAATGTATGGGATTGCCTGTTATCAGGGGGAGGGAGTAGAGGGAGGGGGGCATAATTTGGAAAAATGAATACAAGGGATAATATTATAAAAAAATTACTCATGCATATATACTGTGAAAAAAATTCTAAATAAAAAAAATAAAGATCAAATAAAAAACAAACAAACAAACAAAAAAAAAAAAACAATTATCATCATGGCGGTCTGTTGGTTCATGCATTCATGCTCATTGTGAGAAATGGAAGGCAAGGTGATCAAAGGATCAGTACAATGTTTCTTATCATTTTTATGTACCAGATAAAGTCAGCCTACTAATTCACTTCTGGGAGGAATGGGCTTCTATTGGGCAATTATTAATTTTTTTAAATTTCTTCTCATTTTAGTAAAGTTGAAAATATCCGTTTGGATCATAAGTTCCAAGATTTAGGGAAAGCAACTTAAAAGCAAATGAATCAAATTCCTTGTTTTATAAATGAGGCTATTGGACCACAAAGAAATAAATGGGTTTGGCCAAGGTCCCACACATTGGAGCATGGTATGCTGGGAAATAAACATTAGATTTGGAGTTGGAGGTCCCGGGTTTAAATCCCAGCTTTGTCGCTTATTCCTTGTATGCCATTTGCATGCCATTAATCTCTCTAGGCCTAATTTTCCCCATCATCAAACTGAGGGGTTTAGACTAGAAGATTTCTAGGGCCCCTTGTGGCCCCAAATCTATGATCATATTTATTCTGTGACCTTAGGCAAGCCATTTAGTGTTTTAGGCCTTAGCTCTCCCATCAGTAAAAGGAAGGGATCCGATGAAATAATTCTCCAAGTTACTTCCAGCTCCAATTATGTGATCCTATAAATCCTCCTCCTCTATCTCCAAATGCAATGCTCTCTGCTCAATGGCATTGCATGTTATTTCTATTGTTCCATGGGGAATTTGGTTCAATTCCCTCAGTTGTGTATTAATTCTAGGGTCATTCGAAACATCCCGCATTCCTTGTCATAGGATTTGACATGGGTAGGATAATTAGGTCTCTCTCCTGCTCCACTATAGCCCAAATCAATTCATCACACAAATCAAAAAGGGAGGGGTCCAGTCTATACCCTCAAAGAACCCGAATCATCACATTATCACAGCTAAACGTGAGGTAGTTTTGAAAACACTTGCTTCATTGTAATTATGAAAAGAATGATGAAATTTAAATTAGGATAAATCATTTCATCTTTCTAGGACTCAATTTTTTTTTCCTGTTGGATGAGTGAGTTCAATTAGATAACGTTAAAGGTAACTTCCATCTCTAGATTTATGATCTTAAATTAGAGAGTAGTAGATAGAGCACTGGCACTTAAATCAAGAGTCACCTGAATTCAAATCTGGCCTCAGATTCTTAATACTTCCTAGCTGTGTGACCCTGAGCAAGTCACATAAATTGCCTCACCAAAAAAAAATAATAATGATAAATTAATTTTTCATTTTTTTTTGCTGAGGCAGTTGGGGTTAAGTGACTTGCCCAAGGTCACACAGCTAGCAAGTGTTAAGTTTCTGAGACCAGATTTGAACTCAGGGAGTCCTGACTTTAGGACTGGTGCTCTATCCACTGCACCACCTAACTGCCTCTAATTTTTAATTTATTTTAAAATTATGGAGTTGGAAAAAAATCTAAGTGTCTTAAACTGTAGTTCATGACCCCATCTGAGTTTGCATAACTGAATGAGGGAGTCATGAAATTATGATTTATTACCAGTAGATGTTTGATTTGCTAGTTTAATAACTATTTTATATATCTATAGATACATGAGGTCTTGTAAAATTTTCTTGGCCAAAAAGAGGTCATGAGTGGAAAAAGTTTAAGAAGCCCTAGAATAGATGACTTTATCATTCTTCCCAACTTTTTTGTTGTTGTTGAGGCAATTGGGATTAAGTGACTTGTCCAGGGTCACACAGATAGGAAGTGTTCATTAAGTGTGTGAGATCAGATTTGAACTCAGGTCCTCCTCCTTCAGGGCCAGTGCTCTATCCACTGCACCACCTAGCTGTCCCTATTCTTCCCAGCTTTAAATCTATTATTCTAAGGTTGACAACACAAGGCCTAGCATTCTTTCTTATACATGAGAAAAACTGAAGCTCAGAGAAGTAGTCCAAAGTAACTAGTTCAGCATCACATAGTAAGCAAGCTAGAATTGCCTCCAGGGATAATATTGTTCTTACAATACCATGCTCATCCTCAGAAGGAAACCATTTACAAGCTGAATGCAATAGCCCCAAACATCTGTTTGTGCTTGCTAGTCTATCTATGCTCAGACAAGATCCAGAACCATAACTAAGGTTATTAAATTATGAAATACTTCTTCCATGGCAATGCTTCAAGGATCTATGATGCTCTTGGTGTGGGAGCAATATTTACCTGTAGTGATAACAAACATTCTGTATTTTCACCAATAGTTATAGGTCATTGTGGCAAAAAAAAAAATTATCCCCCTGGAATCCCATCTATGATGAAATTCTCTGAATTTAATTAATTTTATCAATCAATAAGCATTTATTAAATGTGACACCATAGTGCACAAAGTGTCAGGTCTAGAGCCAATAAGAGTCATCTTCCTGAATTTGGAGTGACTGATCTCTGACACTTCCTGCATGTGTCTGGACATATCACTTAACTATGTTTGCCTTAATTTTCCCATCTGTACAATGAGCTGGTGGAAACCTGTTCTAATATCTTTAACAAGAAAACCCCAACTGTGGCCATGAAGAATCAGACATGGCTGAAATGCAGGAACAACAACCATATCTTTGCTTCATACTGTGAATATAAAGACAAAAGTCAAACAGTACCTGCCTTCAAAATACATTGTGTTCTATCAAAGAATATATTTACCAAGGTTACTAATATTAATAGTGTCTTCTATAGCACTTTGAAGTTTGCAAAACACTTTACAACTATTTTATTTATACCCATGATAACTTGGAAAGGTAGATACTATTATTATCCCTATTTTACAGTTGAGGAAACCAAGGCAGATAAATAGCAGAATTGATAAAGGATAGATGGATAAATCCATAGATAGATAGATAGATAGATAGATAGACAAACAGACAGACAGATAGATAGATAGATAGACAGACAGACAGACAGACAGACGGATAGATAGATAGATAGATAGATAGATAGATAGATAGATAGAAGGATGGATGAATTGATGAATAGATAGATATAAGTAGATAAGATGGATAATGAGAGAGAGAGAGAGAACATTTATTTTGTGCCAAAAACTTTGATAAGCACTGGAGTTCTCTGATTTACACAACCTAGGTTCAAACCCCAGCTTAGTCACTGTGAACCTCCCTATCCAAATTTGGAAATGAGGATATTAGATATGATAATCTCTAAAGTCTCTCCTAGCAGGGCTTGAACTCGAAATTTTCATCTAAGGTTTCTTCTATAGAGATTGGAAATTAGGATAGGAAATGGATCATTTAAATGTCTACAATTCCATCTCCCAACAAAGAGATGTGATTTAACAGATAGATCACTAGACTGGAGTAAGGAAGACATGCTTTATATGCTTATTGACTGTATGATGCATTTCCCTGCTCTGGTTTCAGTTTTCTCATCTGGCAGCTAGATGGCGCCATAGGGGATAATTCACTGGTCCTGGAGTTAGGCAGTCCTAAATTCAAATCTGACCTTAGATATTTCTATTTCTGTGATCCTGGTCTAGTCACTTGTTTGCCTCAGTTTCTTCATCTGTAAAATGAACTGGAGAAGGAAATGGCAAATCATTCCAACAAAAGCCCAAATGAGGATCATGATAAATGGAATATAATTGAAACAACTGGACAACTATAATAATAAAAACTATTTGCCAAATACAACGCTAAGCACTTTACGGGGACTATCTCATTTGATAAAAAGAGGTTGGACTCTATGTTCTCTAGCTCTCCTATTGGAAGTTCTATGCTAGAGAAGTCTGGGATTTTGCACACAGCCGTGCATGGTAAATGTAACTAACAGTTAAAGTTCCTTCAACATTTTTCTCTTTATCGGTCAAGGCACTTTTTAAGAGCAGTTCATCTGACTTAGTCGCACTCTCTTAAATGTGGTTTCACTTGCTTAACTAGACCTCTAGAAGCACTCCCCTCCCTCCCATCTCCTGTGTCTTTTTTTTTTATTCCAAATCAAGCCTGGAAAAAAAAATACATGTAGAAAATCCTGTAATTACCAGATCTGATTTTTATTTGAGCCTCTCTTCTCTCCTACATCACCCCTAAGTTCCTCTGTTAATAGCCATTAAGTAAACTCCATGTGTCTTTAAGGTAGAGACAATATGAGGGACTAGAAAACAGAAGGCTGTGTGTGTGTGTGTGTGTGTGTGTGTGTGTATGTGTGTGTGTGTGTGTGTGTTTACATACATAACAAACTGAGCTCTTGCAATCAAGCACCTTGAGGAGGCAGGCAAAGGAGGTAAGGGGAAAGGAGGAATTTTCAAGGCAATGATCATATGATCATAGACTTAAAGCTGAAAGAGACCTTAGAACATAAAAGTCTTATTCTAATGACACATTTTGGTTAAGCTAGCTCTATTATGCACTAAATGCTGGCTGGGTAACCCTGGGCATTCACTCAACCTCTCACTGTCCCAGGACCATTTTCTATAGTTTTTAAGTTTAAAAAAAAAAAAAAAAAGAGGCCCTTCTTTACTGGTCCAGGGAATGACTTCTTTGGGAATTCCTTCTATCAGTGAAATCACAGTTCAGCAATCCCGTTCCATCTTTTTGTTTTGACATCATCAATTCTGAATATCTCCTAACCTCCTCTCCTACCCAGAGCACAGTGGTAAGAAAGATTTAAAAGAAACAAGGGAAAAAAAGCATTCCAGAAAAAGTAACTGTCTCATTAACTGTCTGACAGTGTATGAAATATTCCCTTCCCATAGTCCTCTACCAGAGGGGAGAGAGATGCATTTTTCTTCATTCTTCAAGGGGAAGGGCAAACTGTTCATTATAATTACCCAAAGTAGAACATAGAATTTTAAAATTCAAAGCAACCTCCTAATTACCCTCTTCCTGCACATGGCCTCTTCCCAGAAAAGAAAAGCCTTCCTCAGTCACTCAAGTACATCCACATGCTCTCCATGCTAGGGGCCGTTCCCTCTGTGAGAGACAGGGAAGATCCTACCCAATGCATCCTCCTCTCCGAGCCAGGAACATGCCTAAGTACTCCACAGGACATGGCTAAAAGCCAAGAAAAGTCAGTGTGGTCTGTGACGATGATGATGAGAATGACGATATAGAGGATAATGAGAACAGAGAGCGAACTTTACACATATCCTCCCCTCTGTCCATCTCCTCTCTATCACCATCTGTGGGTTTCTTTGCATTTCTGAGTCATCTCTTTTTCAATCTGCCTCTGACTTTGGATTTATCTGAGTCTATCTCCCTGTCTCTATCCCTCTATCTCTGTCTCTCTGTGTTTCTCTGAGTGTATCTGTCTCTATGTCTCTCTCTTCCTCTCTCTCTATCCCTTTTTCTCACTCTGAGTCTGTATTTTTCTTTTTTTCTGTCTTTCTCTCTGTGTCTCTGTGTTTGTCTCTCTCTCCCTCTGTCTCTTTTTCTCTCTCTGTCTCTGTATCAGTTTGTATTTCTGTTTGTCCCTCTGTGTCCCTCTCTCTCAGTCTCCTGTTCCTTTATCTCTGTCTCTTTCTCACTCTCTGTGTGGGTCTCTCTATCTCTATCTCTTTCTGTCTGTGTGTCTCTGCCTCTCTCTGTGTTGTCTCTCTGTTTCTCTGTGTGTGTCTCTACCTCTGTTCCTCCTTGTTTCTCTGTCTCTTTGTCTCTGTCTCTCTGTTTTTGTTTTTTTCTCTTACTGTGTGTGTGTCTCTCTTTGTCTCTCACTGATTCTTGCTTTGTCTTTCTGTGGGTGTCTCCATCTCTGTATCTCTCTGTGTCTATCTTTGTCTCTCTCTGTCTCTGTCCCTTCCTGTTTTTTCTTACACACTCTCTCTGTGTGTCTCTCTGTCTTTTTTTTTACTAGCTCTGTCTCTGTCTCTGTGTGTGTCTCCATTTCTGTGTCTCTCTGTGTCTGTCTTTGACTCTATTTCTGTCTTTGTCTCTCTCTGCCTCTGTTTCTGTCTCTGTCTCAGAAGTACAACAGCCACTCACAGATTAATCCCATTTCTCCCTGGCCTAGAGTTGTGACTGGTTCCATTTCGGATCTAAGAATATTCACTCCCTTCTAAGCAGCCCGGGCACTTCCCAGGTCTCCCCATATTGATGCCAGACGCCTGATCAGCTTAGACTTCACAGCTCGAGACTCCAGAGCTTAATGACTTGTCAGCCTCAGCCTTTCCAATGGTAAGGGTTCCAAAGGCATCCCTACATACTATGCATTTTCTCATTTGTTTTTGATTCCCATAGCTGTGCTTTGAAGTAGACGCTATCATTCTCAGCATTTTACAGAAGAGAAAAATGAAGTCAAATGTGATTAAATGACTTTTCCAGGGTCATACAACCAGCAAATGTCTCAAGCATAATTCCGACTAAATCTTGGCTCAATCCATTGCTGTATCTATCCTCTGGCCCACCACCTAATCTTAACATTGGATGGCGGGATCCCATATGAAAAGTAAGTTCTGGGAAGGAAACACATATAATGGGGAGGCTGCATGCTTATGTGCCCAGATCTCAGGCCAAGGAGCACATTCGAAACCAATGTTCTCCAGCTGGTACCCCCTTCCCTTCCCTACCACATACGCACAACGCTGCTTCTGTCACCACCATCCGTTCATGTCACTCTCACCATGGGGCATTAGGTCTGCCAAGAAAGGGTCTGATTTGTCTAAGCTGGCTCCCTTACCCAAGCTTCCTCAATTTTAAATAGCAGGCCTCAGCCTAACAGTGATGTTTGAAGAGCCATTCTGACTAAACTAAGGGAGCAGCTCTATTGTAGAAATAATAGTTTACAAGGGTCAATGCTGAAAAAAATTACCCATGCATTTATCTTGTAAATAAAAAGCTATAATAATAATAATAATAACAAAGAAATAATAGTTTAATATGGAAAGAAAGCTCCCTAAGGGCAGGGATTTTTTCCCCATTGAATTCCCAGAACTTAGAACAGTGCACACAGTAGGCATATAATAAGTTTTATTTGAGTTAAATTTGTGGCGATGAGGGATTTCCATCCACCTACTTCTTAAATGGTGTGCACTTGTGCATTAGTTGTGTGAAAAAAAAAGGGGGTGATCTTTTCCTCTCCTGTGTTTTCCATATCAGAATGGAAAGAGTTGGCTAGAGAGCATCTTAAAGCATTATAGTGACAGAACAACTTTGCCTCAAGTGGATTATTTTAAACAGAATAGGAAGGACAGGGAGTAGAACTCTGGGATAAGATTAGAGAATCGAAGACAGACAGATTCAGGGTGCCCACCAATAAGCCACTGAGCCATCCACCAAACTGCACCAAGAACTCCAGGGATGTTGCATTATGTTTGCCACCCAAGCAAAGACCGGATACAGTGAAGTCCATAGTCAATGGTCCTAGATCTGACTCTAGAGGATTATTATGTTTTGATTCCAAAGTGTAATTATCCCAAAACCACAGAAACAGCACACACTCAAGTAGGTGAGAATTTCAAGTCGTAACCCTAGACAAAACTGGCAAATCCTTACTTGGTAGTTCTTGTCAAGATGTCCTGCATGTTCACGGCCCCCATTATAATATACCACCATGCCCAAGAAGCATCTTATCAGCAGCACTTACCAGTCCTGAAGCCATTCTGGATGACACTAGAATTATTATATGTAATATTACATTATAATATAATATACTAATTATATTATATTATATATAATTTAACCAGATTAATTTATCTGTACTAATGAATGGGTTTAATTAAAATGTTAGTCCTTCCAGGTAACAATCTAGCTGAAATGTATAGTTCTAGAGATTGTAAGCTAGGTAGAGCAACTAGGATGGGCCCTGGGCTTGGAACCAGGAAGACTCTCTTCCTTAGTTCAAATCTGGCCTCAAATACCTGTGTGATGTTGGGCAAATCACTTCACCCTGTTTGCCTCAGTTTCCTCACTGTAAAATGAGCTGGAGAAGGAAATGGCAAACCACTCCAGGATCTTTGCCAAGAAAACCCAAATGGGGCTACTGGACATGACTGAAAAATGGCCAAATAACCAACAGTTCTAGAATATTGATATCCCTCATTCAAAGACCCTTCAATCTAGAAGAGACCTTAGCACACATCTATTTAACTGACAAGAAAACTGAAACATGGTAATGTACAGTGATAAGATAGGAAGAAAATAGGAAGATAAAATAGGAAGGATTTGAAATTAAGAAGACCTGAAGTTAAATTCCACCTCTGGCATTTATTAGCTATGTGATCATAAGCAAGGCACTTTTACCCTCTGAGGGTCAGTCTATTTATCTGTAAAATGGGGACAATAATACCTTGTGGTCCCTAACTCAGATTTCCTGTGAGGTTCCAATGAGATCCTTAAGCTGGAAATGGGGGAAGAAGATATTTAATTCAAAGTCCTCATTTTGTAGCTGGGGAAACTGAGGCCCAATACTCCAAGAAAAAAAAAAACATTCTACAAGTCATAAATATCTGTTATTGTCTGACATCCAAGGACACACACCCTATTCATTTGTGTTTGGCAGCCCTCAGAGGTCTGAGACAACTGTTTTCTCAAAGGCACCAGTTGACACTCTTTACATAATGAAATATTCCAGAAAAATGGAATGTAAATTAATTTGTTTTCTTTGGCAGATCAAACCATATTCAGTTGAAGGAACTAGGGATATTCATCCTGGAGAAGAGAAGTCCTGAGGCAAAGGAGGGGAAGGTGAAGAAATATAAGAACTGTCTCTAAGTATTTGAAGGGTCATCATGTAGAAGAATTGGAATTTTTCTAACAGAAATGGGAGCAGTGGGTGAAAGCTGTAAAGAGACCAATTTCAGTTGGATATTAATAGAAAGACTCTTCTTCCCAATTAGAGCATTCTCTTGAGAGGTGATAGATTTTCCAACCTTGGAAATCTTCATGTAAAGGTTGAAAACTGCTTCTCCAGAATTTTCGAAGGGGAATGCTTTTTGTGTATGGGTTGAGCTGGATAGCTACTAACATCCCTTCCAGCTCTGAAATTCTCTTATATTTTCAATCCCATGCATAGGAGTCCTGTGGACTTTTTTTTTTTAATTTAAGTTAATAATCACTCTCTATTGTTTAATCCGGTTCTTGGCAAACTATGGCCCATCAAGGCACAGACTATTTTTTTTTCATAAATAGCATTTTATTTTTTTTCCAATTACATTTAAAGATAGTTTTCAGCACTCATTTTAAAAAGATTTCATTTAATAAAAGCTTCTCCTCCCTCCCCAAGACAGGAAGCAAATTTCGATAGCTTATATATTAAACATATTTCCACATTATTCATGTTATAAGAAAATAAGAGAACATAGCCAAAAACAAAAGGGAAAAAAGGGAAAATAATATGCTTCAATCTGCATTTCATCTCCATAGTTCTTTCTCTGGAGGTGGATGGCATTTTCCATCATGAAGCTTTTGAATTGTCTTAGATGATTGCGTTGTTATCCTAGCTGATCAGGGATCAGTGTTGCTGTTAACATTGTACAATGTCTCCTGGTTCTGCTCACTTCACTCAGCATCAGTTCATGTAAATTTTTCCATATTATTCTGAAATTTGGCTGCTCATCATTTTTTATTGCACAATAGTATTCCATTACACCACAACTTGTTCGACCATCCCCTAATTGATGGGCAATCCCTCAATTTCCAATTCTTTGCTGCCACAAAAAAGGGCTGCTATATATATTTTTGTACATGTAGTTCCTTTTCCCTTTTTTGTGATCTCTTTGGGATACAGACCTAGTACCCACAGACTATTTTTGTAAGACTGCTGAGTTAAGAATGATTTTTTTTTTGCATTTTGAAATAAAGTTTTAATGTATTAATTCTATCAGAGACTGCTCAAACCAGTTTTCCAAGCATTTTCAGTGATAAAGGCCCAGATAAAATCTCCTCTTTACCCTAGAGGTTATATATACTCCACCAAACAAGAGGAAGACACATAGGAATGATGTCAATCTCTCTCTCTATGATTCTCAGAAACCCATTTTCTCAATCTCCCCAGTTCTGTCAGAGGCAGTCAGAGGCAGCTGTTCACATTAGCTCTGTCTATATTTTGTCTTTATCCAATTAGAATCTTAGGCTATAGAGCAACTTTATCCAATTATACTTTTGGCTCGAGCCCCTGTACACTGGGAAATCTCCACTTTCTTCCCCCACTCCTGGGTGTCAGGGAATCTTAATCATGCGAATATAGCAGAATAGAGTTGATGACAACTCTATATATAGTTTGCATTCACCACACAAGAAATTAAAGAAATGTAATCAAAATATATTAAAACTACTACCACATGGACTAAATGTCCACAGCACCTGCCAGATTTGGGATGCCCATAATTTATTTAATATGCCCCAAATCTAATTGTTCTTGGGCACAGCTTAGGAATCCAAATTCAGCTTCTCCCTCTAAGAGCTGTGAATGTGTACCATGTTGGTCTTAAATATCCACACTGCTTTTATATTCACACTTCAAGTATCCTTTGGGATTTTTCCACTCAGCCTCCCAGGGAGTCATGATCAAGTCCATTAGGGAGCTTGGGAATGGTAACCAGCTCTGTGACTGCTCTCCTGCTTCCAAGCACAGGTTCTCTTTGGCTTGGTTCTAAGTGCTGATTTTCTGAGCCTTGTTCATTACTAATGGAGTGGTTGGCTGTCAACAAGGGTGGGTTTACAGGAAAAGACTTGGAAGGCTGGCCATTCTTTCTTCTCTGCCAAACCTCCAATGATCACACCCCCAAATCCTCCCTTCTTCAGATTTTTTCATCTGATTTCAACTGATTTGAGACAGAGACCTAAAGACTGGTCAGATGGAGTATAAATAAAAGGTATAAATAAACAATTCCAAGTAATCACTAATCAAAGCAGTGGAACTCTGGGGCAAAAAGTCCAGAGCTAAAAGGATTAAATCCCTTTTAGAAAGAACTCCATCCACACTGCTTAAATGGAGAGATCAAAGATAGCATAAAATCATTCACCTGATCTCTTCCATCTCTTCCAATCCCTTCCTTTTATTTTTAAGGATATTTCAGCCCAGAGAGGGAATGAGAGTCATGCAAAGTCACACAGTAAATTGCTGGCAAAGCCAAGCCCTATTCTTCAATCTTTCCATCCTACCACTCCAAGCTTGCCTCACAGGATTGTTATGAGGATCAAATGAGATAATGGATTTAAAAAGAAGTATAAAACCCAACATAAATTCAGGGGATTATTATGATTATAGGACCATGGGAAGCAGGATTTGTAAACAAGGAGAGAAAAAGAACAAGCCTGAGGGAAGAGCAATTTCTCTGGAGGTGGGGGTGGGGAAGGGAAGGAAGGGTGCAGAGGGGAGAATCACCCTGAGACAGGCACACAAAGCACACCATTGAAGGAAAGAGAAAGACTGAGACAATATGGAGAGGATGGGAACGCTTTCCAGCATGGAACAAGTGGGTTTTTTCTCCCTCTCTGGAGTCAAAAAGGAAAGTACAGTCAGATATAATCAACAGTTGAACAAAGAACAAAATATTTGTTCCGGTAAATACCCGAGTCTTTCAGAAAGAGTGACTATAAACATTTCTGCTCTCTAAAGGACTTCTTATGAATTCCCAGGCCCTCAGAAGCCACAGAATCGGGTTTGTTCTCAAAGGCAACTTTCCCCTTCAGAGAAATAGAACCCGCTCAAGAGGTGGATCAGGTCATGTTTCGGGGTTTTGTTGCCAGTGTCAGAAAGTGTGGGGTACATGGAGGGCCATGTAGCTCCTGCAGCTTACTAACCACTGAGATTTTAACATGCTAATGGAACTCTAAACATAAGAGACAGTGAACACAGATGTGGTCTAAGCAAAAGAATAAAGAAAAACCGGCCATGTTGTTCTCTACAGAAGGAAAGATGCTTTTTGGTTTTGATGGATTTCCAAAATCCTATTTATTCTTTTATATTTTTCTCCTTTTCACGTGTGAGCCTACAGCTGCTAACAGGTGCCAGTTGTTTTGAGCAGAGTACTGGCATGTTCAGGAGTTTGATGGAAGCCTTGGTCAAAAGAAATAAACATATCTTTTTTTTTACTGAATTTTTTTATTAATTTTTTAAAAAATATCACTTTGTAAAGTTACTCTCAACCAGTGGACACATACACAGTTCTAAAAGAAATGCAACATGCAGCATCAGGTTTGTGAAATGAACAAAATACAACTTTTGCATATGGTATGTACTGGAAGGCCCAGGGTCCCATGATTCCTATAGAGAACCTCAACCAGTGACGAACCAAATTTTCTCAGAAGCTTAAAGCAAAAAGGGCATATTGATGAGGTTTAGAATTGGGGTACCTAAATGAAATTAGGTTTAATTGAGGTCTAGTGACAGGTTCGGGGTAGAGGGAGTCAAATAGAGCTCCCCTGCACCCCCTTTGGATTTGGTGCAAGGGTACAGAGTTAAATGGGGTCTAGTAGTGGTGCAAGAGTCCCCTGTAAAGGAATTTACAGACCAGAAAACCTAGATTGATAAAAGAGGTTTATTATGGGGTTTGGAAATAGAGTCTAGTTAGTAAAGTTGAAGGTAGAGATAAAAGGGCCCCGGAACCAGGTTTCCAGTGGGCAGAGAACCAGGCATAAAGATGCCATGTTTGGGACCTCCGCAAAGACAGGACTCCAGCTTGGCTCTTTTGTAAGGGAAGGTTTAGCTAAAAGGTTCTATGGGTGGAGTCCCAAGTTGGTTCCTCCATAGGTTTTGCTAGGTGGGGGTTGGGAAACCTGAGCAGATCATTAGAATGGGGGCTGGGACAGCCCAAGTTGACTCAGATCCAATGGGGGTTGTGAGAGCCTGGATATCTCCTATTGGAATTGAAAAGGGTGCTTTTGACCAGGATTTGTGAATCAAAAGTCCTAGCTTCTTCAGCTAGGAGGGGTTGGGAATCATAGAGGAATAAATCAATCTGAAAGGACTAGTCTTAAAGGGACCACAACCCGCATCAATATCATGCATGCTCTGGTGTACATGCCCATTGTACAGCAAAGTAGTTTGGCTTCCATTAAGAAAACCCATGGCTAAATCTAACCTGATGCACAAACCAGCGTGGTGACCTGATGACTACTGCTAAGCCAGTCCTGGGGCACTTAGACATATCTTTTACATAATTTCCTTTAGAGAGGCAATGGAGGAGTCACGAAAGTCTGAGTTTAGATCTTGCCTCTAAGACTTAATAATTGAGTGACTTTGGACAAATGGCAATCTCTCTCAGCCTTGGTTTCCCTTATGTGAAAATGAAGGAATTGGGTTTGAGGATCGAGATGTTCTCTTCCAGCTCTCAGTTAATTGTTCTTTAAGATCAATTGAGTGAATCCAGTTTAGAATACAGTAGGTAGCATGTTTTTTTGGTTTGATTTTGGTCTGGCAAACAATAGGTATTTAATTAATGTTAACTGAATGTGTCAGTGTTAGGGAGTGAGCCATTCATGGTTAAAAACTGACCAGCTGTTTCCTCTTTGTATCATTATAGCTCTTTTCTCTTTTGTGAGCATTTGGCTGGAGAATTGTTCCTTTGCCCTCTTCCTTAATCCTGGAGTTTCTCTTCTCCCATTGATGAGTTACTCTCTAAACATCCCCTTTGGAGAAGGGCCTCGACTTGATTTCTCACATAATCCATATTATATTAGCATGCCTTAATTTTCTCCTCAATCTGGGCCTCTAAGACACTTTCTCTTTTTGATGAGTTTTCCCTATGTCCTTATGCATATTCAAAGAGGTTCAGAAGACCAAAAGGAAATATGATATTTACAATAAGATGTAAAAGAAGCCTGCTTTACCAAATGCAGAGGCAGCTGGGGAGAATGAAGGAATCAGGAAGCAACCTATTGGGCCCACAGGTAGAATTGGGCATTCTTCTAAGAGTTCTTCTGGAATCTGGGGATGTGAATAGAAAACCTAAAAAAGTCCTGCCCTCGAGGAGCTAACATTCTAACAAGGGGAGACCACACAGATAAGGAAATAAATGGTGGTCAGTGAAAAGTGGTTGTCAGAGGATATAGACTTTAGAATTCAGAAAGGTCTAAATTCAAACCTACTAGCTATGTGAGCCTAGATATGTTACTTAATCTGTTTCAGTTTTCTCAAATGTAAATGAGAGTCTGTAAATTCTCTACATAGTAGATTCCTAATAGAAGTAGACTTCTGCAGGGCAGATAGGTGGCACAGTGGATAGAGTGCCAGGCTTGAAGTCAGGAAGATATTTCGGTCATGTTTTTGTGACCCCATTTGGGACTTTCTCAGCAAAGATACCAGAAGGTTTGCTATTTCCTTCTCCAGCTCATTCTACAGATAAGGAAACTGAGGCAAACAAGGTGAGATGACTTGCCCAGGGCCACAGTTAGAAAGTGTCTGAGACCAGATTTGAATACATGAAGATGAGTCATTCTGATTCTAATCCCAGTTATCTACTCATAATGGTACTTAGTTGTTAGCTAATATACGTTAAGTATTTAATAAACACTTATTTTCACTTTCATTTTTCTCCATGTGTTTCCAGTGCTTACTATAATCCCTTGAACATAATTAATAAATTAATAAACATTTATTAAATACTTACCATGTGGTAAGTACTGGAGATACAAAAAGAAGCATAAGATAGCCCTCAAGAAGTTTACCATAACATAACTAGGGAGGCAAAATGCAAACAAATATATAATTATATCATATATATTAGTATATATTTACATATTATATATAATTATATTATATATATTTACATTATATATAAAACAAGCTACATATAAGATAAATAGGAAATCATTAACAGGAAGGAGGCACTGGAATTAAGAAGGGTTGGAAAAAGCTTCCTGTAGGAGGTGGGCTTTTCATTAAGACATAAAGGAAGACTGGGAAGTCAGTTGTTAGTGTGGAAGAAAAAAACATTCCAGGCCTAGGGGACCATCAAAGAAAATGCTCAGATCTGAGAGATGAGGTGTCAGCAGGCATTTAATAAATGAGGAAGTTGAAGATTATAAGATCTGAGAATAGGAAGATAAAAGATTTATTATAAGCATTTTATTTCTGAGTTCAGTTTTACACATTCTCTAAACATCAACACTAAAGACCTATGTTGTTAACTCAGCTGTAAAAAGTTCACTAGAGAGACAAACTTCCAGCCAAACATACAGCTGGGAACTTTTCATCCCTTGATGAGTCACAGTACAAAAACAGCCCTTTCTATGAAAGTTGGGGAGTAGAGGAGTGAAAAAAAAATTAGAATTTACATCACATGTCAAATCATTGTCCTATAAATTCCAAGAGAATCAATGATCTCAACATTAAAAAAAAGTATAGAAGTGGGAAAAACACAGAATGAAAACACTATCACAGCTGAGAAGAGGAAGAAAACTTTTAACTACTCATCAAATAGAATATATAATGGAAGAAAAAAAAACAGATGGATTTGATGATATAAAAATAAGGAGTCTTTAGGTACAACAAAAAGTAATGCATCCCAAATGAAAAGGAAAGAAACAGATTTGGGGGAAATAAAATCTTGACTATAGATAATCATGTTGAAAATTCTTATTAATTTATTTATGCTTCTTTTAAGTCTCAACTAAAATCTCATTTGGGCAACTAGGTGGTATAGTAAATAAAATGCTGGATCCAGAGACAGGAAGACTTATTTTGTGAGTTTAAATCTGGCCTCAGATGCATACTAGGTGTATAACCTCATCAAATCACTTAGCTTTGTTTGCCTCAGTTTGGAGAAGGAAACAGCAAACCACTCTTTGTCAAGTATCTTTGTCAAGAAAATTGCCAATGAGGTCAAGAAGAATTAGATATGCATGTTGAAACAACTGTATACGATAAAATAAATCCCACTTTCTACAACAGTCTTTCCCTAATCTCTCTTAATTCCTATGTCTTCCACCTGTATTTCCTATTTATCCTGTATATAGCTTGCTTTATGTATATATATATATTATGTGTATATATATATATATATTTATATCCATATTATCTCTGCCATTATGTTGTAAACTTCTCAAGGGCAGGGACTCAAATATTTTGCCTCTTTTTATATCTCCAGTGCTAGCACATGCCTAGCACATAGTAGATACATTCATTAAATACCTTTGGAGAGGAGAGAAATCAATTATTAATTGATTTCAGCCAAAACAATGAAAAAAATGAATCTAAACTAAGAGTAGATACAGTTTCTAATCATTAAATGATTCAAGAATAACAATAAGCAGTTCTCAAAAGGAATAATTCAAGTCATCAATAACCACTATTTATCTATTCATCTCACTTTAACCCTTCAGTTTTGAATAGTTATTGATCATCTAGAATTCAAAGTCCCTTTGACATCTAAAACTCACTATGCCCAAAACCAATCCCTCTCAATTCCTTTATTCTTTCCATATTTCCAATTATTGCTAAGGGCATCTCCATCCTCCCAGTCACACAGACTCACAGCTCCTCCCTTGCGCTTACCATACAGAGCTCATCTATCACTGTCTTGCCATTTTGAACTTCACATCTCTCATTATATCTTCTTCTCTAGGCTTACAAGACCACCATCTTGATGCAGACCCTCATCATCTCATGGCTGAACTGTGACAGTTGCCTGCTTTTTGGCTTCCCTGTCCCAAGTCTCAAATCATTCTATCCCTCTTTCATTCAGACACAAAAATGATCTTCCCAAAGTACAAATCTGAGCATGTAAACCCACTGAACTCCAGTGGTTCCCTATTATCTCTCCAATCAAACACAAAATTCTCTTTCTGACTTTATAAAGCCTTTTATAACTTGACCTTTTTTTTTGTTTTCTTACACTTTCATCCCCTTATGATAGCCTACAATCCAGCAAAACTGGTATTTCTATTGTCTCTAGTATATGATACTCCCATCTCCTTCCTCTATGCCCTATCACTGACTGTCCACTATGCTTGAAATGCTCTCCTTCCTTACCTTTGTCTCTTTCATTCCTTCATGACTCAGCTCTAATGTCATCTTCCCAGTCTCCAGCTCTACTAATATCTTATGGCTGATATTTTTCTCCATTTTTTTTTACTGTCTGTAGCTTGTATTTATCCAGTTACTTAGAAATTATCTACCATATTATAATGTGAATTTTTCTGAAGGTTAAGAGCTGAATTTTTTTTTTGCAATATCAAGAGTTTAATACCTATTTGTTTACTGACATCCTGAGAAATTGTTCCAACTCTCTAATATCCAGAGAAATTCAAATGGAAAAACAACTCTATGTGTTTCAGGATCTATGTCAGATGTATTCTAGAACACTAGTTTTCCATTCACTCCTGCAATCACTTTAATGCCACAGACTATGATAGGAAGTTAAATTTTGTCTGTGTTCCTTCCTTTTAGAGCTATGATGTTACCACTCCTGAGAAGAAAGAGTTTCTGGTCCCATTGAATTAATGTAAGCAAAAGTTATATTGGGTAAGTCAGCTGGTACTTTGCCCCAGGTTAGGCAAACTTGTAGGGTGCTGAGTAAGCTTCTTCTCTGCTTAGCCTCATCTACAGCATCTGAAATGACTTTCCTTCTTCAGAACTTTTAGAACTTTCTTCCTTTAGAACATTTCAGTTACTTCACTTGTCTCAAGAGAAAAAAAATTCTAGGTACAGCTCTAATTGTAAAAGAAATATGATTTTACTCTTAGCAATCCCTCCAAAATTACAATCAAAGAAACACAAAATCCTTGATGTCTATTTGGCAGAGAGGTTGGTGAACAAGTCTACAGGTTTCAACACATTACCCCATATGATTTAGAAACAAAAAGTGTCATAAAATATAGCTGCAAGGATATGTATCATCAGAAAGGGAGGCGGGCCAGTCATATAGCAAGAGTGAGAAATGATAGATGGACCCTCTCCTAATACCCAGGGAATATTAAAAAAAAAAACAACCAAAAGAAAGCATTGAGTGGATTGACTATATATTTAAATCAAATAGTAAGCATTCATTAAACATTTATTCTGGATTCCAGGAACTTAGCTAAACAATGAGAATGTAAAGAAAAAAAATTATGAAACCATATTTGCCCTCAAGGAGTTTCCATTCTAATAGTTCCTATTATAAATAATATATATATACATATATATGTTATATATATGTATATGTATATACACACAAAATAATTGATAACAACCTGAGACAATAATTGTGTTGGGTAGCTGTAGGAATGGTCTTGTAAAAGAAAAGTAATTGAATTTTAAAAGAAGTTAATGATTCTAAGGATTAGGAGGCAAAGACTTCTGGGTGTGAGAGTTAGTCAGTGTAAAACACAGAGTCAGAAAATAGGTTATTGTTTGAGAGGAATGGCAAGTAAACCAATGTATTGTACATGGAAGGAAGTAGATTATAAGATTGGAGGATAGGAAAGAGCTGAGTTTTGGACAGCTTTAAATGCCAGGAGACTTTATATTTGGTCCTAAAAGTAACAGGAATTTTTTTTGTTTTGTTTTTCTTTTTTGTTTTGTTTTTTTTTTTTTGTTTGTTTGTTTTGTTTTGTTTTTTAGGGATGAGGAGGTTATTACAACATTGTCAGATTGCAATTTGGGGAATGTTATTTCAGCCTCTGGATAGGGAATGGATTTAAATAGGGCAGAAAAGTCAATTAGAAAGTTTTTTTTTTTTTTAATAGTCTGAGAGAGATGATAAGAGTCTGAGCTAGTGAATGTGGTGTCTTGGTCAATAGAGATAAGAGGTAGGTATGCAAGATATTGTAAAAAAATAAATTACATAATTTGGCAAGCGATTAAATATGGGAGAGGAAAAGAAAGCATTGAGGATGATGCAGAGATTATGAGCCTGGATAAGAGGGATAATCTATATTAGTATGGGACATCAGAAGAGGAGTACCATTAATCAATCAATAAACATTCAGTGAGTGACTAGTTTGTGCTAGGCATTGTGCTAAATGCTGGGGATACACAAAAAGGCAAAAGACAATCCCTGTCCTCAAGGAGTTTATAATTTAATGAAGAAACAGACATATAAACAAAGCAGTCCATATGCAGGATAAATAATTAAAACAGGGAAAGCAATAGAATTAAGAGGGGTTAAGGAAAACTGTAATGTTCTCTATTGGGTTTCCTTGGGGTGTCTGGGAACAACCTTTGTTTCAGTTCAGTAATCACCACACAAGTGCAGCCAGGTGTTAAAGTCCCAATCCTTTATTATCTCCTTGCCTGGGGCCCTGGCCAGCTTTCTTGAAGTCCTCTGTTTTCCCTAGTTATGATTCTGGCTGAGTTTGTCCAAGCTTATGTGCTCTCTTATCATAGATGTGAATCTTGTAGAACTATATTAAGTACTAAGTAGATGTTCTGAACTAGAGAACTTATTAAGCACCATGCTAAACAACCATTGTCTTTATCAATTCCTGTCACTTAGTACCTTGTAAGAATCCTTTATTTCATGTTCAGAGTCCTGGCCCATAACATCTCCTGCTTTCTTTTGTTTTTGAACAAAGGTGGTCATGACCTCCCTGACTTCTCAAGGAGGTGAGAACCCCCCAAAAAAGGAGGAGACAAGTCTTCCCTGACTGCTCAAAAAAGGGGCAAAAACACCATAAAAGGAGGTGATCACACCCTTCCTGAGATGAAAACACCAAAGGAAATGGGAAATCAAATCCTAGCTGGTTTCTGAAGGGGCTCCCTCTTAAAAGAGATATACATAAATCCATCAATATGGCAGGTATTACACATAATTACATAACTTACTTAAGCTCATAGCAATATAACACAGGCTAGAAGTGATGTAACAAATAACATGAATCAACATGAGGATTTATACATGTCCATAAGTCCTAGAAATAGTCCAAAAGGAATCTATTGTCCATTACTTCATGCACCAGAAATCCGATGATTCCTGCAAGTTTTGAAGTCCTGCATCAGTCTTATTATGTGTTAGGGAATCCAATGATTCCTTCAGGTTTTTAAGTTCTGTAACAGTCTCATTATCAGCCATGCTCTTTCAGTTACATGTTTCTTAGGTCTTCTCCTTTGTTTTGAGGTTTTTCTCTTTTTCTGTCTCTCTCCAGGGGCTCATTGGCAACCACCTGATTCCTTCTCCATCTGTAGAAATACAAATAAACCCTTTCTCCCAAGCAGTTAATCTATCTAGTTTCTTCAATTTACCACTTACTAGATCTCTCCTCATCATCTGGCAATTACATTGAAGCTGCTTGCACTGAACACTGCCCTTCTGTCGGGTTAAAAAGCTTGTATTCTCCCCAATTGTAATCCCTTTCTCCCATCTGATTGCTTTTTTGCTGATTGATCACATCAGAGTCCTGAACTTCTAAAGGTGTAACCATCATGTGCCACTTGTCTTTTGTTTGATATCTTGGAGATGGGCCCCACCTCTCATTTTCCTGGGTCAATCTACACTCTGAGGCCCAGTGGAAGTCTCAGTTGCATTTTGGACACAGAGTTTTGGGTCTTATTCTCTCACCCTGTCCTCTCACTCTATCTCTATTCCTACACTGAGCTCTCAGTTGTCCAATTTTTCCACACTGAAAACATTGATGAGTCTCTCTAGAAGTCCCTTGCCAAGAAGGACCCTGTCTTCCCATGTTCAGCATAGTCTAGGTATAATAAGCACTTGTGCCCACTGTGCACAGTGTCTTATGATTTCCTCTAAAGGAGCATCTTTGTGTATAATTATTCTGCAAACCTCATTGGCCTTTTCCTTAGCCAGTTGTATTATCATAATTCTTATAGCTGCATTTACTCTAATAGTTCTTGTGACAGCTTTTTGCAAACATCCCACAAAAAGAGCAAAATGTTCATTGGGACCTTGCTCTATTTTTGTGAAGGCTTCCCCTTCATCTTTTCCTAGGAGATGCCCCAAGCTTTTATTGCAGCAGTAGCAATTTGTTCATAAGCTACTATGGGAAAATTAGTCTATGCTGAATTGTCTTCGTACTGACCTTCACCTGCTAGTTGGTCAAAGGTTACTTGTATATTGACTCCAGTTTGGCTATTGTTTTGGGCTTGAATCCTACATAATTCACTATATTCCAAAAGCTACAACAAATTTTTTCCAGGTTCTAAACATGTCCTTGCTATGGATTTCCAATCACTAGGGGTTAAATTTTATAAGCCAAATTCTCTAGTAACATCTTAACATAAGATGATGTAGCCCCATAAAGAGTGCAACCCTTTTTCAAATCCTTAATTTTGTCCAGATCAAAAGGAGTGTATCTTCTCCTTTGTTGACCTGAAGAGTCAAGCTCTTCGATCACAGGGTATGCATTTATTTTTAAATCAGATATATCCTGTCCTTGTTTCTTAGCCTTAATCAATGCCTTTTGTAATCTTGTCATAAGCTACTTCATAGGTGGTGCAGATTGTGTTACTACCTCTCCCCCTTCTCCTCCCTCCACCCATGAAGGGTTAATTGGAGGGGGAGGATCATGAGATGGGGAATGCCCTAATGGCTTCTGCTGCTAAGCACCACACTCAGAATTGTACTTAACTCCATTCTTATCTCATTCTTCTTCCTTTTCACCTAGTTTATCTGGATCCTTCCCCTCCTGCTTTCTTTCTTTTTTTTTTCTTATTCTAATACTTATATAATTTCTTAAAGCCAATTTTATTAAATTATATGTATAAAGTGTTTCTTTGGAAATTGATTCAGGTCCACTATTATTATAATATTCATACAGTTGCTCTCCTACTAATTTCCACTTGTCTGGATCCAATTCTTTTTCCTTAGAGAACCAAGGAGATATGTACTGTACTGTTTCTAAAAGTTCAATGACCTGCTCCCAAGTTACAATCAAAACTTGGCCTTTAATGGGTTTAACTAAGCTTTTTGACAAATTTTCTTTGTGGTGGAGAAATCTCCTTTCTAAACATTTGTCCCATTTTAACTGGAATACTACTTTAGCCCTTTACAAAATTTCCTTTTTATACTCACACTAATTTCCCAGATGTAAGTTCTTGGTCCATATTCGGACACCAAAATATAGTATTCTCTTTTTGGTTCAGTTTTCTTGGGGTCTCTGGAAGCAGCCTTCTTTTCAATTCAGTAATCACCACATGAGAAGCCAGGGGTTAAAGTCCAAATCCTTTATTGCCTCCTTTCCTGGAGCTCAGTTAGCTTCTCCTTGGTTTCAAGAGCTTGAGCTCCTGCCACCAGTCCTTTGTGTTCTTTGCCTCTGCCAGCTTCTCAAAGTCCTCCTGAATGTATCTTGGTTTCTGTGGGGGAGGCAGGAGGACCACCACCGTGGTCTCTGTCTTTCCTAGTTCTGATTCTGGCTGAGTTTTTCTGAGCTTATATGCTCTACACTGATTATAAACCAATCATTATATCACTAGGAAACCATTATTTGTTGTAAAATTAAATCTATCATACCGAACCATGCTAAACTAGATGGTTACATTATCTCCTCAATTCCACTGACTTAGGTTCTTATTTCAAGTTCAGAGTTCTGGCCCATAACAGAAAACTTCCTGTAAAAGGTGAGATTTTAATTGAGACATAAAAGAAGCCAGTAGCTGGTTTGGGGCAAAAGATAAAAAATCTTGTTTTGTATCTGTTGAGTTTGAAATTCCTGTGGCACATCATGAAGACTGAGAAGAAGCTGTCCCAGTCAAAGGTGAACCCACAACAATGAATGATAAAGGTTTTCTGTTCAGGGGCATTGTAAAGAAAGTCTAGATAGTCAGGAACTGACAGTCCAAGTGGAATGAAGACATAGCTAGTATAAGCATTCTTAAAATGGAAGGAACCCGGGAGAGCATGAGAGGACTTCCATATGTGTAAATGATGGAATGAGCTTCCAGGGGGAAGAGATTGAAGAATGAAGAATTAAACAACTACCTCCTGCTCCAAAGAGTAGGAGGTCCAAGTTCTTGTGATCACTGTACAACTCCCCTCACAATCATCTCTTACTTTAATTTAAGAATAATATGGCCATAGTATTTGTCACTCCACCAACCTCCAGGTCCGATGAGTGACATCTCCTTCTTTCCTAGTTCATTGACTGAGATAGAAAGGACCTTAGAGGTCCTGTAGTCCAAATGTCTCATATTACAAATAAGGAAACAGACAATGAGAGAGTCTAGATAATGTCCCAAGTTACATTGACAATAAATAGTAGAGTTGGGATGTGAAACTAGATCCTCTGGCTTCCAACCTGAATTCTTTTTTTCTGGGCCATATTCTTCTCATCCATATGCGGTAAAAGAGAAAGATCTTCTCAATAGATAATCAATTATTCAATAAATAAATATTTATTAATCTCCTACTATGTGTCAGGCACTATGCTTAGTGCTGAAGCTACAAAGAAAACAATATTATCCTTTAAGAGTTTAAAATCTGGGGCAGCTAGATGGTACAGTAGATAGAGTACCAGCCCTGAAGTCAGGAGGACCTGAGTTCAAATCTGGCCTCAGACACTTAACACTTCCTAGCTGTGTGACTCTGGGCAAGTCATTTAACCCCAATTGCCTCAGAAAAAAAAAAAAAAAAACCAGTTTAAAGTCTGTGATTCTTTGAGTGGATGCCCATCAGTTGGAGAATGGCTGAATAAATTGTGGTATATGAATATTATGGAATATTATTGTTCTGTAAGAAATGACCAACAGGAGGATTTCAGAAAGGCCTGGAAAGACTTATATGAACTGAAGCTGAGTGAAATGAGCAGGACCAGGAGATCATTATAAACTTCAACAACAATTCTGATGGACGTGGCCCTCTCCAACAATGAGATGAACCAAATCAATTCCAATAGAGCAGTAATGAACTGAACCAGCTACACCCAGGGAAAGAACTCTGGGAGTTGATTATGAACCACTACATAGAATTCCCAATTCCTCTATTGTTGTCCACCTGCATTTTTTATTTCCTTCACAGGCTAATTATACACTGTTTCAAAGTCCGATTCTTTTTACATAGCAAAATAACTGTTTGGACATATATACATATATTGTATTTAACTTATACTTTAACATATTTAACATGTATGGGTCAACCTGCCACATGGGGGAAGCAGTGGGGGGAAGGAGGGGAAAAGTTGGAACAAAAGGTTTTGCAATTGTCAATGCTGAAAAATTACCTTTGCATAAAATTTTTGTAAAAAAAAATGAACAAAACAAAAAAATTAAATTAAATTAAAAAATAAAAAATAAAATCTGTAATTCTTATATACAGAAGACCCATTCTGATGCTTATAAATTCAAATAAATATTCATTGACTACTTTCTATATGTCAAATTCCCTCCCCATAAAATCTCAGAATCACTAGTGACTGAAATTAGGAGCCATCTGGTTCAACCATATCCAAAGAAGCATCCTCATTGTGACTAATTATGCAGCTTTGATAAGCTCTAGTTTTTTTTAATATATTTTTATTTGTTTTTAGCATTCTTCTTTTTTTAAAGTTAAGTTCTAAATTTTCTCTTCTCCCATTCCTTTCTCCATCCACTGAGAAGAAAAATAATATATCAATGATATATGTGAAAGCATGCAAAATACTTTTTAAAAAATAAGAAAAAATTGTGAGAATTCTATACATAAATTTTTATTCATAGTTCATCAATTCTCTCTCCAGAAGTACATAACATTTTTTCATCATGAGTCCTTTTGAATTGTCTTGAATTATTATATCCATGGACAGTTTGATGATACAGTGAATAAAATGCTGAAATGGCCTGAATTCAAATCCATCCCCAGATGTTTACTAACTGTATGACCCTGAGCAAGTCATTTAACCATGCTCTTGTTTTTTTTTTTTTTAATAAATCTGACTCAATTCTCTATATATTTGAGAAATTATACCTTTGTCAAAGAAAATTGTTATAAAAATGTTTTATATTATTTCACTGCTTATGTTATCTTTTAGCAAAATCTAGCCCTCCCTCATTGTCTCTTTTATAAAATCTATTTTTGCTTTTGCTTTGTCTGATATCATGATTGCTGCCCTCTGCCTTTTTGTACCTGAGCTCAAACATATTCTATTCTGCCCCTGCCCTTTATTTTAACTCTGTCCATCTTTCTGTTTGAAATGTGTCTCTTGTAAAAAAAAATATATAGTGTTGGATTTTGGTTTCTAATCCATTCTGTTATCCACTTCCATTTTATAAGTTCATCTCATCTACATTCACATGATTACTAAATGTTTATTTCCTTCTGTCCCATTTTCTTCTGATTATTCTCTTCTCTTTTTTATCCTGTCCCTCCTCAAAAGTCTATTTTGTTTCTAAACATTGCTCCTTTAATCTGCTCTCACTTTTACCATCCTCCCCCCTTTCTCTTATGATTTCATCCTTCTCCTTCCCTTCCCATTTCCCTATTAGATAAGGTGGATTTCTATATACAATTGAGTATACATATATATATATATACACATATATGTGTACACATGTTTATGTATATATGTATACATATCTATGTGAACATTCTTTGGATCAAAACCATTGAGGGTGAGGTACTAGTATTATTCACCCACCCCATTTTTCCATCCAGGGTAAAATCTGTCCTTTGTGCACCTCTTTTATGTGAGAAAAAAATTTCCCCATTCTATCTCTCCCTTCCTCTTCTCCCA
Source organism: Sminthopsis crassicaudata (assembly GCF_048593235.1). Lineage (NCBI taxonomy): Eukaryota > Metazoa > Chordata > Mammalia > Dasyuromorphia > Dasyuridae > Sminthopsis > Sminthopsis crassicaudata. Next base: position 25,593,283 of record NC_133617.1, on the reverse strand, counting down.
GAGCATCCCTCTTTCTCACTTTTTTCTCACTGAGGTGATTGAGGTTAAGTGACTTGTCCAGGATCACACAGCCAGGAAGTGTTACGTATCTGAGGCCAGATTTGAACTCAGGTTCCCCTTACTTCAAAGCTGGTACTCTATCCACTGAGTCAATTAGCTGCTCCCTTTCACTCTCTCTCTCTCTCTCTCTCTCTCTCTCTCTCTCTCTCTCTCTCTCTCTCTCCCTGTCTTTTTTTTTTTTTAGATCATTCCAACATATTTGTTCTCTGTCTATAAAGGCACCTTCTAATTGTCCTAATAATGATAAAGTTTTTAGGAGATATATGAATCATTTTCCCATATAGGAATGTTAAACAGCTTAACCTTATTGATTTAATATTATGATTTCTCTTTCATGTTTACATTTTTATGCTTCTGTTTAGTCTCATGTTTAAAAATCAGATTTTGATTCAACTCTGGCCATCTCATTGGGATTGCTTGAAATCCCTCTGTTTCATTGAATATCATTTTTTTTCCCTTTGAGGTATTGTACTCAGTTTTGCTGGATATGTTATTTTTGGTTGTAATCCTAGCTGTTTTGCCCTCCAGCCTATTATATTCCAATATCTCTGACCTTTTAACATAGACGCTGCTAAATCTTATTTAATATTTACTGTGGCTCCATGATATTTAAATTGGTTCTTTCTGATTGCTTGCAATATTTTCTCCTTGATCTAAAAACCCTTGAATTTGACTACAATATTCCTGGGAATTTTCATTTTGGGATCTCTTTCAGCAAGTGATATGTACATTCTTTTAATTTCTATTTTACCCTTTGATTCTGGGATATAAGGTATGTTTTCTTTGATAATTTCTTAAAATATGATGTGTAGACTTTATGACTTCTTAAATTATCTCTTCTCCTTTGTTTTCCAGATCAGTTGTTATTCCAATGAGATGTTTACTTTTTAAATTTTTTAAACTATTATTATTTCTTGATATCTCACATAGTCATTAGCTTCTTACTTATCCAATTTGAATTTTAAGGTATTATTTTCTTCAGTGAGCTTTTGTACTTCCTTTTCTCTTTGACCTATACTAATTTTTAAGTAGTTCTTTTCTTCAGTGATTTTTATTTGTCTCTTTTACCATTAGGTCAATTCTATTAATATTTGTTTTTACCTCTTATCAAATTGTTAATTCTCTTTTCATATTTTTCTTTCATTGCTCTTATTTCTTTTTTCAATCTTTATTACTCTTTTCTCTTTCTTTAACTCTATCAGGAATTTTTGTTGGGCTTGTATCTAATCAATAGTTTTCTTTGAGGTTCCTTTGTAACTGTTTTCACATTGTTGTCTTCTAGTTTATATCTTGATCTTTTCTGTCACTGTAGAATTTTATAGTCTTTTTTTTTTCTTTTTGCTATTTTTTTTTTCATTTTTTGACTATTTCGTAACTTTGAACTTTTTCTATGGGCTTTATTTACTTAGGGATGGGTAAGCACTGTGCCAAAGTTTAGTTTTTTTTCATACTTCTGTTTTCAAAGCTAGTTCTGAAAATCTGAAAGCTTTCAGTGCTTTCAAGGTGATGTTATCTTGGAAGAAGTCTCATCATTATTCTCCTTCGCTTAGACTCTGGTCTTTACCCAGGATGGGATTCTGCTCCCCAGACACTACAAGCACTAGCATTCCTCTTGATCTTTGAACTGTACTAGGTCCCTGTTCTCTTTTGACTGATCATAAGTTCCATACTGCAACTGTGATCCAAAACTATGTATAGACAATCAGCACCAGCTATACCCACTGCCAGCAATGGATCACCTGTAATCTTTCTCCAATCAGTTTTCCAACTTCTTTATCACCTCTAAACCTAGAGCTTCCAAAGCCACTGCTGCTGCTATGATCCCTACTGCTGCTGCTTCATAAGTAAGCTCTGGAAGGTCTTCACCTTAGTATCACAGATCTCTCCTTCAAACTTTCTAAATTTTCTTCAGCTAGAAAAATGTCTCATCCTATCCTTTTGAGGACTGTTGCTATAAAATTTGATTCGATGCATTATTTAAAAGTTATTTGGAGAGGAATCTTGCGAGAGTTCAGCTGGATTGTTACCTCTGATCCTCCATGTTCACAAGTTCTGTTCACTGGGGATCTCTGCAGTATCTTGAATAGGTTCTGAATAGGACTTGAGTTTGAATCCTATCTCAGACACATATTAGCTGTGTGACCCTAGGTAAGTCACTGACATTCTCTTGATTTCAATTTCCTTATGAATCATTATTTCAGATGAGATCATATATGCACAGAACTTCACATAATCTAATGCTCAGTATAAATGGGAGCTATCATTATTACTCCAATGACTCATTAAGGTATGGACATGGCAAATGCCAGCAGAATACAGGCCCTAGCAGGTCTTTCCAAGCTGGGTGGCATCCAGGTACAAGCCTGGTAAGTGTCAGAAGGTCAGCACGGCTAAGTTTGGGAAAACTCCTCAGCGGAAGGGTTGGATGCCAGGTAAAAATATTTTTAAAAGAAAAAGAGTGTGTGTGTGTGTGTCTGTGTCTGTGTGTGTGTGTGTGTGTCTGTGTCTGTGTGTTTGTGTATTTAATCTTATCATTACCTGAGCAATGGGCAGAAGTTAGAGTTCAATTTTGGCTTGATATGAGGAAAAACTTACTAACTTTTAGAACTACACCTAAAACAGACTGCCTAGGAGGTAGTGAGCTCCCCATCACTAAGGGTCTTCAAGCAAAAATTGTTATCACTAGAAATATAGAGGACATTCCTCTTCAGGGAGAGGCTAAATCAGTCCCCTCTGAGTTCCTTTCTAATGAACACTTGGGGATTCTGGGATTCAAAGTCTACTGACCTAGGGGGTCAAATCTACAATTTTCATTGATTGAAGTTCTACTCTTAATGATATCACCGGATTCTTAATACATTGAGGGAAAATATAGGATGTCCAAAGATGGGTGTTCTTTTTTTTTGCCTATCAGTCTGTAAGTCAATAAACATTTACTTAGCTCTTACTCTTTGCCAAGCACTATGCTCAACATTGGAGATACCAAAAAAGGGAAAAACAAGGTCTCCCCTCTCAAGGAGCCCAGAACTAATTTGTATATATTTATGTACAATATTTGTGCACACTTATATATGTGTATATTTTTCTCTCTTCAGTTTATCCTTACATAGCATTTATCCCCAAACTATAAATAGTCATAAAAGTAGAGCTGCAAGCCATTTCAGAAGTTATCTAATTCATCTTGTTCATTGTACAGATGGAGAAACTGAGACCTGGAAAGACTGATTGGTTTAAAGTCACAGAGATAAATGGTTGAATCAGGATTTGAATTCAGATCCTGTTATTCTTTTTCTGCAGCATGGACTGTTTGGAGTTCAGCATTCCTATTCCCCAGAGCATCTAGGTGGCACTATAGTACACAGAAAGCCAAACCTGGAGTCAGGAGAACCCGAGTTCAAATTCAGCACTTACTTGCTATATGATCCTCAGCAAATCATTTACTCCATTTGCCTCAGTTTCCTCATCTGTCAAATGAGTTGAGGAAGGAAATAATAAATCACTCAGCATCTTTGCCAAGAAAATCTCAAATGGGGTCACAGAGTCAGACATGACTGAAAAACAACTCAATGGCAACAATGAATTCCTATTCCCATGATATTGCTATTATTGTCATTGTCCTTCGTTCTCAACGAATATGACATCAAAAGGCTGATGTCTTGAATTGCAAGTGAATTGGATTTAAATGAGGTGGAGCTGTGCAAAATCACAATAACTTGTCTCTTGAATCTGCCAAATGAATACTCATTATGTAGGTATCCTTTGCTTTACGTAATAAAAGCATTACTATAATAACTCCCAATTTCACATTTTCATGTCCTATTACAATATGAAAATCACTCTCCTTGAAATCTTTGGGAAAAGGTGCTCCAAGTAACATTATCTCTTTTTTACAGACAAGACAAATTGAGATTGAGAGATATTTAGTGACTGATCCTTGATCAGCCCATAAATATCTAAAGCAGGTTTTGAAATCTTCCTGGTTCACAGATTAGGAGTCACCAAGTCCATCCTTTTCTTTCTACAAAAGGGCCAAGCGTTGGGAAATAGCTTCCCTAAATTCTGACAGGATCTTCCAGCTGGTATCCCTTTTAGCTGTAAATCTGTGAATCTATAATCCTATCCAGCCAGCTCCTATGACACCATATTCATCATTCTTTATTTCCCATCATTCCCCACGCCATGCAGCTCTACCACCAAAGTGCCATCCATCCGGAAAAACAAAAGACACTCCATGTTTAGCTTAGTTTAGCTTAGTCAATACAATCCTATCACTCCATTGCTTTCACAAGCAGGTTTGTAAGAGTTCATTTACTGATTGTTCTTTAATTGACTGTGGCTTCTAATGACCTCCCTTTGCCTCACCCCCAATTCTCTATCAAGCCATTAATTAGCTATTTTAAAAAGCCTTCTGTACACCAAAGTAAACACACCTATCCACTGAAACCCTGCAGTGCCTCCTTTTACAAGATGAAAACTCCCTTTGTAATGGAAATAATCACTCTGCTAATTAATCACATTTATATGTTTAAGATTTCATCTATGGCTTTGTTTACAGCCAGGCACGCCTGTATTTTCACACTTTGTTCCAAACCAGTCAAGGCCTTTCTTTGTTCAACCCTCAGCATGTCAGAAGAGCATCAGCTTTACAGGAATAATAATAATAATAATGTCGGGTATTTGCATGGCATTTTTAGGTTTCCAAGCTGCCTTACAACCCATTATCTCATTTGGGTTTTTGTACCAAGCCTTTCAGGTAGATATTGAAGGTATTACAGTCTCTAAGAAATTCACCCATGGTTATACAGATGGGGATCAGAGCCAAGATTGGAAATAATATCACTCCATTCCATTATTCCACTATCCCATTGAGTAACAGTAAATATTTTCACTTTTTATTACAAACTACAAGAGCCAACTGAGAGATGATTAGACAAGATTTTATTTCACAATGTCTGTTTTCCTTCTCATGACTAAGGATCGTTCAACTGAGGCTGCCTCATGAGTATCCTTTAAAATTTAAATCTATTATCCAAAGCCTTATTGAGCTCATTTGAAGGGTCCCCAAAATTAACTTCCAAACATTGTTCCTAAAAGATTCAATTTTTATATTGGGACAAGTAAAGTGTGATGGTCAAGGGCATCTAGGCTTACAAGCAGACCATAACACAAATCTGCTTTTCAGTTGACAATGTTCCTTTATTCAGTAAGCATTTATTAAGTTTTACTATATTCCGGGTTCTGTGCTAGGCGCCAAGAATACAAAGACAAAACCAAATCAGTGCCTACCCTCAAGGAGCTTATATTCTGTCTGGGGAAATAACATGTCCAAATAAAAGTGGATATATAATTTATGAAACAAAGTAAGTTCTGGTGGGGCACTGACAGCTGGAAGATTGAGAAAGGCTATATATAGGTGGTGTTCAAGCTGAACTTTTAAAGAAACTAGAGGTTCTAATATATGGGAGTGGGGAGAAAGTGTAGTCCAGACCAGGGAAAAAAGTAAGGAGGGAAGAGATGATTATTACAAGTGAGAAACATTGAATCAGTTGGTTTGGTTGGAATATAGTGAAATGCTTATGAAATAATCCTTGAAAGGGAGACTGGAACTAGATTATTAATGGCTTTCAATGTCAAATAGAGAGCTATATATGTTAATCTTGAGTTTAAAGCTCCTGGAGCTTTTTGAGAAGAATGACATGGTCAGATCTAGGCTTTAGGAAAATCACTTTGCCAGCTAGAAAAGAGTGGATCACAGATGGAGGCTGAGGAACCAATTAAGAGGCTGATACTATAGTCCAGACAAGAGATGATAGTACCCTAGATCAGGAGAGGGGCTATTAATGGAGACAGGAGCATAATAAGAAGGTAGAAATGACAAGATTTGATAACTAAATCAACCCTGCGGGAAAAGGGAAGTGGGGATGAATCTAAGTTTGCCAACCTGGATGACTGGACAGATGGATGTGTTCTCAATGGGAATAGGGAACGTAGTAAGAGAGATAGGTTTTGGACATGTTGAATTTGAGTTGCCTACAGTATACATAGCCTTGGAAATATCCAACAGGCAGTTGGTGATAAGGGACTGGAGCTTAGAAGAGAGAATAGGAATATACATAGATATGTATATATATATATATATATATATATATATATATATATATATATATATATATATATATATATATATATATATATATATATATATATATATATATATATATATATATATATATATATATATAAATTATATGCATAGTGATGTTGAATGGGCCCTTAAGAACTAATGAGATCCATGGGAGAGAAGGTAGAGAGTAAAAAGAGAGACAGTTTTAGAGGACATGCTCAATCAGGGAGCAGGAGATGAAAAAGGAATGGTCATAATGTAGCAGGAAGAGAACAGGATCATAAAACCTCCGAAAGTAAGATTATGCAAAAGGAAAAGATGTTCAACAGACCCAAATACTATAGAAAAGTCCAGAAGGGTCTGAAAAAAGCCCATCCTTCTGGACTCAACACAGAATCTCCAATCCCTTGCCCTAGCAGCTAGTGGGCTCTTTCTCAAATTATCTTGTATTTATTTACTTGTGCACATCTTATCTCCTTAGTAGAATGAAAGCCTATTCTGCCTTGGAACAGTTCTATGTACCTGGAGATCAGAGGACATTGTCAAAGTCACAAAGTCCACCTATTTACCAAAGGCAAGACTTGAGCTTAATATTTCTTGACTCTTAAACCCATTTTTCCCCTATGTCAAGATGCCTTTGTTCCTTCCCTCAGAATGAACCTATTCTCCCACTTTACTGAAACCATTACAGTTTGGAAAGAGGGAATGGAGGAAGGAAAGGCATAAAACTTAATTTTTCTCCCTTACTCATACTGTCTTTTCTCTCTATCATTTTTAGAGGCAGTGTGATAAAGTGGAAAAGGGAGAATCAAAAGATCTGGATTCAATTTCTGACTCATCTGCTTAATATGGTGGTATTGAGCAAGTTATTTAACTTCTCCAACCCTCAGTTTCCCCTTCAATAAAATGAATTGGACAAAATTATTTCTAAAGTCCTTTATAATGACAAATTTATTATTCTGCAATCTTAACACTTAAGTCTACATGTAAAACCATTTTAAAAGGAATTGAGGAAAGTCTAGGGATCCATGGAATCTCATTCAGATCTTCTCAAAACATGATAATATTATGATACTATCCAGTCTTAGGAAATGTTGCGAGAGACTTATAATCATTGGAAGATTGGGAATCTTAAGTTTACTGACTTTAATCTCGAAAGGGATCCAAGAAGCATCAAGTTATAGGTTCACAGGAGCATAAATTGAGAATAGGAAAGGACTTTAGACATCAACCCCATCATTTTACAGAGGGAGAAACTGAGACCAACAAAAGATTTCTTTCCATCCAACACTTTTCTCTCTTCCCAATTTTAGAGGAAGTGTATTTTTAATATCTTCCGGCCAGCCAGGAGCATCCCCAACCACACTCTCACTCACCCAATCATTTGCCAAATCTTGTTTCTAAGTTCAGAACATTTCCTATATACTTCTTATCTTTGCTTACACAACCATAACCCTATTTAAGGTTCAACCTCACTTTTAGCTTGTTGTTATTGTTGTTTGGTTATGTTCAGTTGTGTCCAACTTTTCATGTCTCATTTGGAATTTTCTTGGCAGCGACACTGGAAATGGTGTGCCATTTCCTTCTCTGGATCATTTACAAATGAGGAAACTGAGACAAATAGGATTAAGTGACTTGTCTATGATTACACAGCAAATAAGTGTCTGAGGCTGGATTTGAATTCAGGTCTTCCTGACTTAAAAAAATCCAGAGCCCAGTGCTCTATCCCAGGGGACCTAGATGCACCTACTTTACCCTTGAACATTCTTCTAATTTGGTTTCCAACCTCAGGTTCCACTCTAATACACCCGGCACTCAGCTATCATAGTGATTTTCACAGATCTGCCTGCTAGCTACCCCCTACCCCAAGAAGCTCTAATTGTTCCCTATATCTTCAGGATCAAAAATGGAGCTGTCTACTGGACATTTAAAGTTCTTTATAATCACACTTTCCTGCCTTCCTTGCTAGTCTTCTTTCCCCTCAGTGACCCATCCAGCTACCCTGACTTTCTTGATGTTCCTTCCACTCCATATATCCCTAGTCTTCTTTACCTTTACAAGTGCCTGGAATACTGCACTCTCCTCCCCCACCTCCTAGCTACTTTCTAGCCTTGGCCCAAAACCACCTTCTGCAGACAGCCTTTCCTGCTTTGCCTCAGCTGCTAGAGCTTTCCCTGTCCTCTTCTATCTGCTTTTGCCAAAGTCTTACATGCACTTTGTTATTTACATGTTGTCTCACACACTAAAATGTAAACTCCTTGAAGCCAGGGACAGGTTTGGCCCATAATGAGTGACAGAAGAGATAGGGAGGGAAATAGGGAGAGAGAGAGAGAAGAAAGGATGGAAAGGGAAAAAGGAAGGGAAAGTGAGAAGAAGAAGAAGAAGAAG